>NC_080420.1:109642916-109942916 GCF_029873635.1 Malania oleifera | reverse complement strand
ATTTTTGGAATAGGTTCTGTACAAATCTCTGAAAAAATAGAACTCAAATCTGTCCTTCACGTCCCTAAACTTGCTTGTAACCTACTGTCTGTTCTGTTTCAACAATAAACAAGCTCAGGGTTTGAGTAGTAGTACTAGTTCTATTTCTGTATGTGAACAAATAATGCTTTGGCATCTTAGACTAGGACATCCTAGTTTTCTCTATTTAAGACATTTGTTTCCTAGCTTATTTAAAAAAATGGATTGCAATTCTCTTCATTGTGATGTTTGCCACATATCCAAAAGCCACCAAAGCACCTATCAATCAAAAACTTATCATTCTTCCAAACCTTTTTATTTAATTCATAGTGATGTTTGGCGTCCCTCAAAAATCACTACTTCCTCTGGTAAGAAATGGTTTGTTACATTTATTGATGATCATACACGTGTGTTGGGTGTACTTATTAAGGGACAAATCTGAAGTTGAAATTTTTTTTTTAGGATTTTTATAATATGGTTGAATACTAGTTCTAAACGAAAATCATTATCCTTAAAATTGATAATGGTACTGAAAATTTTAACAAATGTTTAGGAACGTTTCTTTCAACAAAGGGTATTCAACATCAATCTACTTGTTGTGACACCCCACAACAAAATGGCATTGCTTAGAGAAAAAATCGCCATTTGTTAGAGGTTGTACGGGCCCTAATTTTTCAATGCAAGTTCCTAAATATCTATGGGGTGATGCTATTTTAACTGCATGTTATCTCATTAATAGGATGCCTACTTGAGTACTAACATACATCACTCCCCTAGATTGCCTAAAAAAATTGTTTCCTACATGTCGGATAACATCAGACTTGCCACTAAATGTGTTTGGATGCACTGTTTTTGTTCATATACCTACCAATCTTCGATCCAAACTTGATCCTAGGGCATAAAAACATGTTTTCCTTGGATATGCTCCTAATAAAAAAGGGTACAAATGTTTTAATCCTCTGACCAGGAAAATTCATATCAGTATGGATGTTGTTTTTATTGAAAACCAGCCCTTTTTTGGCCATAACTATCTTCAGGGGGAGAAAAAGGAAACTGAAGGACCTCTAAGCCTCTTCCAAATGTGTTCCTTGACATTGACATCCACTCTTTAAAGGGTCAGGAAACCGATACTTTAACTGGCGAAAATAATGGAAATCCTAGTCTACCTATACAAGGCATACCCGATTCACAAACAGGGGGAGAAGTACTATCAAATATTCCTTCATCTGAGCTTTGTGTTTATACCAGAAGAAGAAATCATCAGAATAATAGAGCTCTTTCTTCAAATCCAGAATCATCATCACCTACACAAGTTGGTCCTCCTTCACATACTCCAGGTACTTTTTCTTCTCTAGATCCTTGTTTTGATAATTCTTCTGATCTTGACCTGTCCATTGGCCTTAAGAAAGGAGTTAGAACCTGTACCACACATCCTATTTCCAACCATCTATCCTATCATAGACTCTCCGATTCTCGTAAGGCCTTTACTTCAAATGTTTTTCATCTGTTTATTCCAAGAACCATTCAGGAAGCACTAGATCACCTGGAATGGAGATTGGCTGTTCAAGAAGAGATGAATGCACTAATTGCCAACGACACTTGGGAAATTGGTGACCCAGCGGAGGGGAAGAAGATTGTTGGTTGTAAATGAGTATTTATAGTAAAATTCAAGGCTAATGGGAGTATAGAAAGGTACAAAGCAAGACTTGTGGTGAAGGGGTTCACTCAAACATATGGAATTGACTATCAAGAAACATTTTCTTCTGTAGCCAAGATGAACTCAATCCGTGTGTTGCTCTTTCTAGCAGCTCACTCTAACTGGCCCTTATATGAACTAAATGTGAAGAATGCCTTCTTAAATGGAGACTTAGAGGAGGAAGTCTTTTTGGATCTACCGCCAGGATTTGAAGGGAAAGGTGGCAAAGGAAAAGTGCGCAAATTGAGGAAATCATTGTATGTACTCAAACAATCTCCTAGAGCTTGGTTTGAACGCTTTGGGAAGGTAGTAAAGAGTCATGGCTACAACCAAGGTCAAGCCGATCATACTATGTTCTATAGACACACGAGTGAAGGTAAAATGGCTATCCTTATTGTCTATGTAGATGATATAATTCTGATAGGTGATGATAGCAATGAGCTAGAGAGGTTAAAGAAGATCCTTGCTCAGGAATTTAAGATCAAAGACTTAGGCAACTTGAAGTATTTTCTTGGTTTGGAATTAGCAAGGTCAAAGAAAGGAATTTTTGTTTCCCAACACAAGTACGTGCTTGATTTACTTGGAGAAATAGGTCTGCTAGGGTGCAAAGCAACAGAAACACCTGTAGAGTCGAACATAAAACTCCAACCAGCTAAGGCTGAAGAAGTGATCAACAGAGAGCAATACCAAAGATTGGTAGGGAAATTCCTTTATCTCTCTTATACACGTCCTAACATAGCCTTTGCAACAAGCGTGGTAAGTCAATTTATGCACTCTCCAGGACTCGAGCATTTTGATGCTGTGTACAGGATTCTAAGGTACCTAAAAGGGACTCTTGGTAAAGGTTTATTATTTGGAGGACATGGGAATTTACAGGTTGAAGTATACACTAATGTAGAATGGGCTAGAAGTATCACTGATAGAAGATCAACTTCTGACTATTGCACCTTTGTTGGAGGAAACCTAGTAACATGGCACAGCAAGAAACAAAATGTGGTGGCAAGGAGTAGTGCAGAGGCAGAATTTAGGGCTGTTGCTAGTGGAATTTGTGAAGCACTATGGATCAAAAGGTTGCTGGAAGAATTAAAGGTTACTAATTCACTACCAATGAAACTGTATTGTGACAATAAAGCTGTAATAGCTATCCCTCACAATCCAGTTCTTCATGATAGAACTAAACATATGGAGGTAGACAAGCATTTTATCAAGGAGAAAATAGATGAGGGAGTAATTTGTCTACCATATATCTTGACAACTAAGCAAGTAGCAGACATACTGACAAACGGACTGCCAAAGAAACAGTTTGAAAACTTCATTAGCAAGCTGGCCATGGAAGATGTCTTCAAGCTAGCTTGAGGGGGAGTGTTGGAAAGTTTCAAATCTATTTAGTCAACTTTCCTATTTTTCTAAGAGAATCTCGGATGTAAATGTGTGAATATCCTAGAATATTTAGTTTCCTTAGAAGTTATCATCTTTGGTTCTTTCCTTCTATTCTTTTGCTGTGCATCTATTTATACAGACTTGTACCTATGTTATGATTAATGAGAATTATTTCCACAAGAAGCTATCTCATTCTAGAAAAAGCCCTACTAAGAAGTCAAGGGATGTACTAGGAACATAGCCTTGAGTCCTACTAGGAAGGCAGGAACTTGTTAAAGGTTCTTTGAGAAGAACAGTTAGTTTACACATGTTGTCAGGCTGGCCCTGCAGCAAAAGTCTCTATGGAGATTGCAAGTAAAGGAAAAACATAATTGATCCATCATTTGGTTTGAGAGAGATGGACAACAAGAGACTCTGAAATATAGACGAAAATTGCAAATATGTTGAAGATTGGAGTGCCAATTGCATGCATCATTTTACTAAGATTGTTCTCCCTCCAACACTACGACACCCATAAAATTCTAGTTTGCACTTGATGTTTTCATTTGATTTCTTGCATCAATGGTATAGGAGTGTATAATATTTTTCATTGGAACACCAACTGTATCAAACTCTTTCTCCATATTACATGTTCAATTTTTTTAACAAACCTAGAAAGGAGTTATCAACCAAGGTTGCTTTCACTGTTGCGGTCTATCAATTGTTAATTCAGGCATACATAGGACAAGCTAGTTATCTATCTCAACATCATGTTACTGAAGATGACTACAAAACTAGATTTTATGTATCTATACTGTACTAAAGAAACTAAGATGGCTAGTTCTGGAAATAGCTATACTTACTGCCATACTGAGAAGCCAAGCCTCCATTGTTAGAACTTTTCAATCATTAAACAATTTTTAGCTCTTGATTGAAATCCAAAATCAAAATAGGCCCACTTACGAAGACAAAATAGGCCTACTTGGCAAAATAGCCAAGTACAAAAGGAAAAATAGGCCCACTAGACAAAATGGCCAAGTATCCAAGGAAAATAAACTCACTTGGCAGAATAGCTAATTAGAAAAGCCCAAATAGGCCACTAGGCAAAATAGCTAAGACGCTGCGTACAAAAGGCCAAATAGGCCCACTTGACAGAATAACCAAGTATAGAAGGCCACATGGGTACATAGGATAAATGGCCAAGTCTTATGGGCTAAATAGGCTCATTTGGTAGAACAACCAAGTACAAAAAGCTAGAATAACCTTAGGAAATAATTGGGTCTTTCCTGTGGTGATAACCTATGAAATACTCATGAAAGAAAAGGAGACCTAGGTCAAAAGACTAGAGGAGGTAACCTTGAGAAATGCATGGGAGAGAGAAGTCACCTCAGTTGTAAGATTAAAGGGGATAAACTTGGGAAATATTCATGGGCCACCTTAGTGGAAAAGACAAACAAGATAACCTTGGGAAATGCTCAATAGAGAGAAGGTCACCTCATTCGTAAGATAGGAAGGGGCAACTTTGGAAATATTTCTAAAAGAGAAGGCCACCTTGGTTACAAGACTAAAGGTGGTAACCATAGGAAATGCCCAAGAGGTTGCTAAGACATGAGGAGGCAAATTTTTGGGAAATTCACATAAAAGATATGGCTATTTTGGGTGGGAGATCCAAGGAGGTAAACTTGGGGAATGCCAATAAGGGAAAGAGGCATATTGGCTTTAATGCCTGAGAAGGCTCAACAAAAAAAGAGAGAGAGAGAGAGAGAGAGAGAGAGAAGAGAGGACTAACTTACTCCTGAACACAGAAGATATTCTTCTAGGATTTGAAACGATGGATATTTCATGAAGGAAAAATTGACCCTTTTCCTACTAGTTGGTAAGGGATCCCAAAGGGCATCCTGAAGCTCATGAATACCATTTAGTATTCATTATGGAGGAGTAACCTTGTTGGACATTATGAAGGTCTAATATCCTATAATGCCAAGGGTCACTCCGATCACGATCTTTAACCCATTGTGGGAACTGGGAAGCCTATAATGAGTGGACATAGGCACCAAGATTACGTTGAACCAATATAAAACAACCCTTACAAGTTACTTTTAATCTGTGGTTTTGTTTGTATTGTGTATATCCCAAAAGCAACTCAAACATCATCATTGAGGAAGAGTGCCTCCGCTTTGAGCGCCATGGGGGTCCTCTTCCTTTTCTTTTTGGAAATACTTTGTTATTTGAACTGGCGTGAGTTTTTTGAAATTAATTTTTAAAATTAAAATGGATCATCCCCCCACATAATTCAACCCATGCTTTGGGACTTGGGCCAGCATACTTAATTTTCTTACTAATATCCTTAGAACATGTACAATCATAAAGCCATGCACTTATATATCAATCATGAAACATGAAGCAAGACAAAATGTAAAAAGCAATATAGATTCTTACCATATGTGCGATTGGCGACTACTACTCTCGCTCCCTTTTCATATCCACCATAGGCAAGTGCCTTTCCTGCACCACCAGCTCCAATGACAACAAAAAGTTTGCCAGCCAAGGGTGAACTAGATACATGGTTCGTACTAGTTGAAGCTACAAAAGAAAATGTTGAGTTACAATTAGGATTCTAAATGAAATCATAAAATCCATCTTGTAAATCACAATAAAAACCTCGTAGCCCTTCCTCAATAGCAGCAATAGCTCCAAGATAGTCAACGTTATAACCTATTAACTTCCCATCATTTGGTCTCCTTATCATGCAACTTATAGCTCCTATTGCCTGTAATGATTTGATCAAGACATGAATTTAATCTGGTAGGCATATAGAATTGAAGTTTTTGGCAGGTAATATAAGAGAGAACAGTATAATGGCAGTGCACTGGCAACCATAGCAAAGGCAGTAAGTTATCAAGTACTTGTGCAATTGGATCGATCTCATCACAGCATTTAAGCCCAGCCTCTTTGTGAGGAATTGTATAACTGCAATCAAATTAATTTTCATTATTTCATCGGAAATAATAGCAATACTCGACGAATCTACAATGGCTAAATATAATTCATCTTTTTTCGAAACTCAATATCACAGGCAAAATTATCTATTGACCATGCACATTACAAACACAAGAACTTGGAAAGCTTAATGGATTAAAAAGATTGAAGAACTCAGAATTAATTTGTTCAATCAGATAGTTTAAACAGGAGAAAAAATTAGGAAACTATTTACTGAATGACCTCATAAATTTTGAATTTCAAGCAAAATTACAGCACGTGATCAAATTATAGAAATTTGGTCTAAGTTAGTTGAATTGATGCAAAAAAATTTGCTAAATCCTAAATATTTCAAAAATAATGTTTCTAAAACCAAATTATTGCTGCCCCTGTTTAGTATTAGTAAACTCTACCAACTTCACTTGAATACTTTGTTTTAATGTTTTCTCCCCTTCTTAATGATGTGGAACCCCTTAGTTTCCCAGCTGACTGTGTAAAGGAAAACCTGGATGCACAATCTTCCCAGGAAGAATCATGAATTGGGGGGGTTATACCATGATTGAATATGTTAAGAAAAAAATAGGGAGTTAAGAGAACTCAATTTATTTTTCTTCTGCGGACCATGGAATAACAACTTTACTGTAATCAAAATCTGAGCAGTTACAAATCTATGAACACAATTGCTCTAGGATAATTTAGAGTGTATAGCAATCACACTGCAAAAACTGTTGTTAAGGCTTGATATACATTGTTGGCACACAATCTAAGAACTTAAACTTTTAGGTCACACAACCTGACAGCTTAAGTTTTTAGGTAAAGTGATCATCTAACATGGTATCAGAGCTGGTTACCAGGAGGTCCTAGGTTCTAGTCTCATTGCCCGCATTTCTTATGTGGTGTTTAAAAAATTATTGTATTCCTTGTAATGGGTGTTATTTACTGTGTGTTTATCTCTCCACATGCTATCGGGCTGTACGTGCAGGAGAGTGTTTAGGCCTGATATACATTGTTGGCATACAATCTAAGAGCTTAAGCTTTTAGGTAAAGTGGTAATCTAACAACTATAAAATCAAAGCCAACATAATCAACATGCATCAAAGAATAGCATAACCAACTTGGCAATGCTGAATGTCCACAAAATCCACTACAAAGGTCACAAAATAAGTCACAAAATAATATGAAGTTACCAGATTTTTGTGCACACAGATCACAAGATAATGGGAAACCAAAACTGTCTTTTTGTGCATGTGTGTGCCCTTCATGTAAATGAGCATATGCACATCAGCTCGTGCCCAAGAGACACATGAAGACAGTTCATCCACACTATTGCAGAAAGTAATTAATAATAACTTCATAATTCAACCATCATTTTCATGACCATCAAGTCATATTTGTTTATTTTATATTTCCCTGAAATATATTCTTAAAATCCAACAATTCAAATAGTCAATAAATTAGATAACTGTTATAACACTTTATTTAACTTGTGTAAAGCTCAACAAACTAATTCCACACCCACAGATGTCAAAGTTTATACCAAATTTGAACATGAAATGTTGCTTATGAGATAACATACAAGAAGGGGAAACCATCAAGTTACTCATTTATACACACTGGATGTAACACAAATAATGAGGAATTTATATATTGTTAGGAAGGCACAGTATGCTTAAAATATCGCATGTGATAGTAACTTCCCAGAAGGAGATTTTACCTGTATCCAACAAAATCGGGGGATGAATAGGTATTGAGAAAATTTGGGACGCTATCAACCAACAAAGGCAAATAAATTCCATTAAAACCAGCTGACTTAAATGATGGGTTGTATAAATGAGGACTCTTGCTATGACCAATAGGATTTCCAATCACACCATGTACTTTTGTATCAGGACCAATCTGTCTGAAATTGTATAAATCCAACAAATCTTTTACAGTCGGTTGCCCAGGAGCTGATATTACTCCAGCCTCAAGTGTACCAAAAGTGAGAAATCCACCAAATTTGGCACAAAGTATACGTGAAATCAGACCTTTCTCTCCCATAACAAGTCCGATTGTTGGGACCTATATTATTAGACATGAATTATCAAAGAATTTTATGAAGACAATAATGTGGAAAATATCAGTGAAAGCTACAATTACAGTAAGAAAACTGTGAAACACATAGAAATGAGTTCTGTTAGCAACTAAATAGTTTGCAGATGCATGATTTGTTTTTTTAACTCTAAGAATGGATACTCTTGTCATTAACGAGGTCCCAAATAATATTGTGCTATGTTCTCTCTCTCTTTATCTATCTATCTAAATTGTTAGATAGGAAAAGAAGTTCATTGAGAAGAAGAAAATACAAAAGCTGGATAAAAATCTGTCTTCTTACAAGAAAAAAGTTATAAAAGAGCTGGCCTCAAATCCAGAAACTGTTCTTTCGCATGAAAATTAAAATTGTTGTATAAAGTCAACTATTTCATGTTGGTGTATTTTAATATTATTATATTATTTTATTGTTATCTTGGAAAAGAATCATGTACCTTGGATTGGGTAATGCATCCACATTTAATTATGCATGTATTTGATAAATGCATAATTAATTATATGAATTTACCTTGGATCTAAGTATGTATTTACTTAATATATACATATCATATTTATTAAGTACATGGAGAATGAAGGGTCATTTGGTGCCTATAAATAGACCCTTGAAGTATTAGCACAACACACCAATTTCTTCTCTTCATTTTCATCATATAATTCTTATCTTGAATCTAGAGAGTTTGGCGAACAACGAAAGGTGTTTTTAGTGGAGCTTTGGACTCCTCAGTTTGTGCAGAATTAGAGTGAGTTGTACAATTCAAATCGGGCTGTTGTATCCCCGGGGAGACAAGTCTTGAGGAGTTCTGCTGCACCGATTCGTGGGCTAAACCAAATAACCGCAGAGGGCTTGAATCTCCTTAAAGAGAGCGAGATATCCATACCTCAGCCTGTTTATGAATCTTGTTTAACATTCATATGTTTTATTTGTATCTAAATTTGTATCATTTTATATTATTAGTTTTCTAACAATTTTAAGCAGATTCAATATGGAGCCTACTGTTGAGAAACCGAGTGAAAATGTTAGAGATCTCAACAAGCCTTTTCGGTTTAAAGGAGCCCACTTCAAGAGGTGGAAAGGCAAGGTACTCTTTTACCTTAGTCTCCTCAAAGTTGCTTATGTTCTCACCGAGAAGGATCTAGAAAAGATCGACACTGAAAAAATGAATGAAGATGAGTTGGTCAATCACCACGAGAAATTGGAACAATACGAAAAAGATGAGTATAAATGTCAGTACTACATTTTAAAATGTTTAGCTGATCATTTTTATGACTATTATGATACTACTTACTCTTCCGCAAAGAAAATCTAGAAAGCTTTGCAGAATAAGTATGATACTGAGGAGACAGGAGCAAAAAAATATGCAGCTAGTCGATTTTTCCATTATCAAATGGTGGACGGAAAATCAGTTGTGGAGCAAGCACAAGACTTCCAAATGATAGTGGCAGAGGTTACATCAGAAGGGATCAAGATTGGAGACAATCTTGTTGTGGCTGGAATTATTGACAAGTTACCCCCATCTTGGAGAGAATTCCAGAAGAGCATGCATCACAAACAGAAAGATATGTCTCTTGAAGCCTTGATCACTCGAATTCGCTTAGAGGAGGAGGCAAGAGGGCAAGATGCAATTATGCAAGAAAGTGGTAATACCAATAACGGTAATACCACAAAGGTAATTTTAATTGCTTCCAAACATAATACTTTGCCCAAAGATCTTTTTCCTAAAAACCCTCGATTAAAGCCTAAGAGTAGAAATATGAAAAATAGCAGTAGACCTCAAAAAATGAATAGGAGCAACCATAATCAAAAGAATTTAAACAAAGGACCCCCTTACAAGCAAAACAACAATGTTTGTTATGTTTGTGGCAAAAGTGGGCATCTTGCTCGAATTTGAAAATTTCGAAAACGTGGGCCTTTTCCTCAATCTAATATAGTTGAGGAACCTTTTATGGCAATGCATACTGATATAAATATGATCCATAATATTGAGGGGTGGTGGGTAGACTCAAGTGCTAATAAGCACGTCTGTTATGATAAATCTTGGTTTAAGGTGTATACTCCTTTTAAGGAACCCAAAACTATTATACTTGGTGATTCACATACCACTCAAGTACTTGGAAGTGGTGAGGTTGAATTGAAGTTTACTTCTGGAAGAGTATTAGTATTAAAAGATGTATACTTTACTCCTTCCATGAGAAAGAATTTGGTGTCAAATTTTCTCCTTAACAAGGCTGGGTTTAAACAAACCATGGAATCTTACCAATATGTAATTACTAAAAATGGGATATTTGTGGGCAAAGGTTATGCTTGTGATGGGATGTTTAAATTCAGCATTGAGAATAACAATATAGCATCTTCAAGTTCTATTTATTTGCTCTCTTTGTTAAGTTTTTGGCATGCTGGTTTATGTCATATTAATAGTAGATATGTAGGAATCATGAGTGGTTTGGGATTAATTCCAAATGTAGATAAGGATTTTGATAAATGTGAATCATGTAGTAAAGCTAAAATAACAAGAGGGCTTCATAAAAGCATTGAAAGAAATACTGAATTATAAGACTTAATTCACACAGATTTGTGTGAATTTGAAGGGATTTTAACTCGTGGAGGAAATAGATATTTTATCACTTTTATTGATGACTTTTCAAAGCTTGAACATGTGTATTTGTTGAAAAATAAAAGTGACGCTTTTGTAAAATTTAAGAATTTCCTCCTCGAAGTTGAAAATCAGTTTGGTAGGAAAATTAAGAGAATTAGAAGTGATAGAGGTTGTGAGTATGAATCTTTTGAATTTAACTCATTTGTAGAATCCTTGGGAATTATCCATGAAGTTACTCCTCCTTATTCACATGAATCAAATGGCATAGCTGAGAGAAAGAATAGAACTTTAATAGGTTTGACTAATGCCATGCTAACAGAATCAGGTGCACCTCCTAATCTTTGGGGAGAAGCAGTTTTAACTGCTTGTCATGTATTGAATAAAGTGCCACACAAAAACACCAAAGTTACTTTGTTTGAGCTTTGGAAAGGGCATAAGCCTATTTTAAGTTATCTTAGAGTTTAGGGTTGTTTAGCTTTTGTAAGGCTTACAGACCCTAAAAGACCTAAATTAGGTGCTAAAACTTCTACTTGTGTTTTTCTTGGATATTCTATTCATAGTACAACCTAAAGATTTTTAGATATTGAGAATAATGTTATCTTTGAAGCAGGGGATGCAATCTTTCATGAAGAGAAGTTTCTGTTTAAAACTAGAGACAGTGGGAGTGAAAGTGTTAGTAATAATGTTGTTTCAGAGTCTAGCTCATCTACTCCTAACTTAAAGAATAAAACAAATTTTGAGATTGAACCAAGAAGGAGTAAAAGAGCTAGAGTCGAGAAGGATTTTGGTCCTAATTATTATGTCAATATTTTAGAGGAAAATCAAATTACCTTACAAGATGCATTGACATCGCCTGATGCGTTTTTTTGGAAAGAGGCTATGAATGATGAGATGAAATCTCTAATTTCCAATAAAACTTGGAAATTAGTAGAATTACCATCAGGTTGTAAAACCATTGGGTGCGAATGGGTCCTTAAAAAGAAACTCAAACCGGATGGGTCAATAGACAAGTATAAGGCTCGTTTTGTATCCACGGGCTATAAACAAAAAAAAGATTTGGATGTTTTTGATACTTTTTCTCCGGTTTCTAAAAGTACATCCATATTGTTAATTGCGATTGCGGCAATTTATAATCTACAAATTCATCAAATGGATGTGAAAACTGTTTTTTTACATGGGGACCTAGATGAAGAAATTTATACGAATCAACCCGAAGGCTTTATAGAGCCTGGCCAAGAAAACAAAGTATGCAAGTTAATTAAGTCACTTTATGGCTTAAAACAAGCACCAAAACAGTGGCATGAAAAATTTGATTCCTGCTTGATTGAGAATGGATATAAATCAAATGAGTCAGACAAATGTATCTACTATAAATCTTGGGAAGATTTACATTTTATTATTAGCCTCTATATGGATGACTTACTCATTTTTGGTTCGAATTTGCATGTCATAAATAAAACAAAAACAATGCTCAAAAAACATTTTGAGATGAAAGATTTAAATGAGGCGAATATTATTTTAGGCATGAAAATTACAAGATCATCTGATGGTATATTTCTTGATCAGTCGCATTACATTGAAATTTTTTTGAATAAATATGGCTATAATAATTGCAAGCATGTTACTACTCCTTTTGATTCAAGTAATCACTTATTTCCTGTTAAGAATGGAAATGAAGTGGTTAATCAAGAGGAATATAATAGCACTATTGGTAGCCCGAGATATGCAACTGATTTAACTAGACCTGACATTGCATATGCAGTAGGTATACTTAGTAAATTTTCGAGCAAGTCGGGTAAAGAACATTGGAATGCTATTGAACGTGTGATGAAATATTTAGTTGGTACAAAAAATTATGGTTTATTTTTTACTAAGTATCCCGCTGTACTTGAAGGTTTTTGTGATGCTGATTGGAATACTTTGTCAAATGATTCTCTCTCTACACAGGTTATATTTTTACTTTAGGTGGTGGTGCTATTTGCTGGAAATCTAAAAAACAAACAATAATTGTGATAGTATTGCTACAATTGGTAGAGTGAACAACCGTTATTATAACGGTAAATCTAGACCTATAAGAAGAAAACACAGTACTGTGAGATCATATTTGAGTAGTGGTATAATTAATGTGAGTTATATAAAATCTTCTGAAAATCTTGCGGATCCATTAACTAAGGCCTTAGCAAGAGAAATGGTCTGGAATACAACGAGGGGGATGGGATTAAAGCCCATAAAATCATGAACCATGTATGAGGATACCCAACCCAAGGACTAGAGATCCTGTAATTGGGTTCAATGGGAAGAACGAATCACATGGTCGTCATAAGAAATGCACTATTATTTTTGACTCATCCCTATGGTGTAAGTGCATTTATCCTGTAATGGAGGAGGTTGAGTTTTAAAACTCTTAATGATAATCTGTATTTCTTATGAGTGGGGTGTTAGAGTTACAGGAGTACCCTTGACAGATTTCACCTATGTGAGCATGAGAGTGGGGCCACTCTCTATGAGACTTGAGCTTATTCTCAAATATGCTTATGAAATCGAGATTAGTACAAAGCTGAAACGTGCTGGCTATTAAAGCTCACGTCAACACCTGAATGATTATGTGCGAGCAGTAATACTTTATTTCCCTTAAGCACTCATAGTTCAAGTCTGAGACCACTACTGACTCTGGAGTAAAGATTATTGTTCACTAAGTGAAAGTTCAATGTAGAGCACACCTGCATTATGCATAATTTTTCATCTTTGTTTGTTAAACTCTCTACATGCATTGTACATACATAATATTAAAATAAGGGGGGAATTGTTGGTGTATTTTAATATTATTATATTATTTTATTGTTATCTTGGAAAAGAATCATGTACCTTGGATTGGGTGATGCATCCACATTTAATTATGGTCATTCATTCATGTATTTGATAAATGCATAATTAATTATATGAATTTACCTTGGATCTAAGTATGTATTTTGTGCCTATAAATAAACCCTTGAAGTATTAGCACAACACACCAATTTCTTCTCTTCATTCTCATCATATAATTCTTATCTTGAATCTAGAGAGTTTGGAAAACAAAGAAAGATGTTTTTAGTGGAGCTTTGGACTCCTCAGTTTGTGCAGAATTAGAGTGAGTTGTACGATTCAAATCGGGCTGTTGAATCCTGGGGGAGACAAGTCTTGAGGAGTTCTGCTGCACCTGTTTGTGAGCTAAACCAAATAACCGCAGAGGGCTTGATTCTCCTTAAAGAGAGGGAGATATCCGTGCCTCCGCCTGTTTATGAATCTTGTTTAACATTCATATTTTTTATTTGTATCTAAATTTGTATCATTTTTATTATTAGTTTTCTAACATTTCATATTGTCAGTTCAATAAAGATTAGAAATACAGAAACTTTTTCATGATGATCTTGATGGAAACTTGATTAGTAGTCATTTTACTAGGTTTGATTTCCCACCGCACTAATTTTTTCTCCGTTCCAACTCACAACAGACCTCACATGGATTCTATAATCTATTTTTCACTTCAACACTCAATTGGTCATTTATGTGAAAACTTATCTATTGGACCTTCCATCATCCATTTTTGATTTTTAATGTAAAAAATTCTCAGATTCATTTAAATCAATTTGTAGACCAACAAGTCTATTTGAGTTTCTAAGATGCAATTTTATCATTTCAATTTTCTTTTGTGTAGTGTTTGGGAGCATGAAATTCAGGTGAATTTGGATTTGTGCGGATTTGGAAGGAACTCAATACAATTTTATACTACGTTTTTGTCCAAATCCACACAAAACCAAATGCATGGTTAATGTCTATTTGATACCTTTTCTTTTCACTCATATTTGCATTCCTTTCTTCCTATGTGACTAGAAGAAATTTGAGCCACAAGAAGGCAAGGAATGTTAAATTGTTGATGCATTCACTCCACAATGAGTCCTTGGATTTAGGAATTAGTTGTGTATGAGGTGAATTTGCACGAACACTTTAGCTTTACCCGTCTCCTGAAAATGTTATCAGGAGCTATAATTCACCTTGAGAATTTAAAAGTCAAAATTGCTAGCTAAGTTGAGAACTCATCACTCACTAGTCTTTCTGTGTTTACAGAAATTCTGTGGTTAAAACACAATAGCAGTGCCAAGTGAATTTGTTTGATACGGATAGAAAGAAAAGGATTTGGTTCATTTTACTTTAGAGAACTTTTTTGGGCAATGGTGCTTATTTCCATGCATGCCTATACTTGTAGTGATAACACATTTTAACATATGGAAAGTTGCCATATCCGACACTGGGAATCACACTCGTTTCCTTGTGTAGCACCAAAACACATGTTTTTAAATGAAACTAATGTAGGCAGATAGATAGGGGTTTAGAAAAATTACTAGAAAAACTATATATATATATAATTAAAAACTGAAACCAAAAATTTAAACGATAAAACCAAACACTGAGTTAAGAATTTTGGTATTATGTGTTAAGAGTTTTGTTAGTAATAAGTGTGAGTTAGTAAGGGTATTATGGTTCATTCATATTGTACTTACATATATTATAAATAGAGGGAGACCTATCATTGAGTTTAGGTTTTTCATTTTACTCAATTACTCAATATGGTATTAGAGCTAGTTACCAAGAGGTCCTGAGTTTTAGTCTTGTTGCCCGCTTTTATTGTATGGTGTTAAAAAAAATTATTATGTTCCCTATCATGGTTGTTATTTATCATTTGTTCTTCTCTCCACGTGCTGTCGGGCTGCACATGCGGGGGAGTGTTAAAGCTTGATATACATTATTGGTCCACAACCTAATAGCTTAAGCTTTTAGGTAAAGTGGTAATCTAACATGGTATCAGAATGTGATCCAAACTAAACCCTACTCTCCTCAGCCATTGCTGGAAAACACCATTCCTGCAGCTGTCCTTCCTAGATTCACCTCCATCCCATATTTGTTCACAAAACCAACCATACACCCATAAATGACCCCCTTGATGACTCACACCACAAAACCCCATCGCCGGAGGAGCCCCACGCGCCGCGCGTGAGTGAATTTACAGCCACCTTTTTTTTTTCCTCTGCCATACTCTGATTCCTTCTCTAGACTATATTATCAAGCTGTTAGGTCAGTTCTTTGTTAAAAAATTCAACCTTTTCCGACTATGCACTCGCGGCATTCCGTTAATGTTTGTTCAAGGCTTGTGAAGGCCTCTTTATGAGGTTTTTGGAGCTGTGGCAGCATTCATATGTTCAGTTGTGAGGCTGTGGCAGTGCTATATCTGTTGGTGAGTTGTTCACCTCATCCGTGGCAGAGCAGCACCCAAGGAATGGTTGCTTGATGCTTTGTGAAGCTGTTTATCAATTGTTAATGAGTTTATTGGGTCTGAAAAAGTTGGATTTTCTGTGTGTTTTGATTCACTATTCTAATTCCTTCCATACACCAAAATATCAAGCTGTCGGGCATGTGTTTTTTGCTCCAAGATCCTGTCTTTGTTGTGACAATGCACTCATGGTAATTCATTACTTGTTGTTCGGTGTTAGTAACGGTCATTGGTGACCTTCTTGGGGGCAGTGGCAGTGCTCATAAGCTTTTTTTTTTGTGTGAGGCTGTGGCATTGTTGCTTTCTTAGGGCTGCATCTGAGGTTGTTGGTGACTTGTTCATGGTAGTTCCAGTGGTTCACCTCTCCAATTGTACCAGTGCTGAGTGTTGCTTTCTTGGGGCTGTGTGTGAGTTTCTTGGTGCTATGGCAGCCTTGTACTGATTTATCTGTGGCTTATTCATGGTGGGTCACCTTGTTCGTAGTTGTTCCAATTGTTCTAGCAATTAATCATATGATCATTGGTCTGAGTTTGTGAATGTTGGGATGGCGTTTGCAAATCCCAAAAGTATGATTCTTTCGTTAGTCACTTGTTTGAGTGAACCACTTGCTGTGACTATACCAGAGGAGGAGTATTCCAGGTTTCTATAGTATCAATTGTCTCAACAAGAATCTTATCACATTGCTCCTTTGGCCCAGAAAGGTAATCCTAAAGTATGCATGTCATCTAGTATCCTTCCTACTAGTCCTTGGATTACCAATTTTGCTGACACTGATCATATAACAGCTGCAACCAATTTCTTTTCTGATCTCCAATATCCTAAAAATCTCGCTCAAGCTACCATTGCTGATGGGTCCACTATTGCTGTTAAGGGGATATGAACAGTAAATCCTACTCCTTTTATTTCTCTTTCTTTTGCTTTATACATATCTAGATCTCCTTTCAATCTTATGTCAGTTAGTAATTTTACAAAGTCACTAAATTGTTCTATCAGATTCTTTCTTGATTCTATGGTTATTTAGAATCTGAAGACGGGAAAGACAATTGGCACAGGACGTGAGGCTCATGGACTTTACTACTTTGAGTCTCCTTTTCCACCCATTGCTTGCGCAGTCTCAACTACACCACTTCCAAATCCATTGTCTTCTTGGTCATCCGTCCTTGGACAAGTTGAAACAATTAGTTCCTACATTAAGTTCTGTGTCTAATATTGAGTGTGAGTCCTATCAATTGGGCAAGCATCATCGTGTTCCCTTTGCTCCCCAAGTCGACAAATGAGCGGTTAGTCCTTTCATGCTTGTCCATTATGATATTTGGGCTCCTAGTTGTGTGACCTTAAAGTTGGGGTTTCGATACTTTGTATACTCAGGTGTATGGTATGGATTATTTAGACACATTCTCCCTTGTTGCTAAACTTGCCTCAATACATTTGTTCATTTCTTTAGCCACCATTTGTCATTGGCCTCTACATTAGTTAGATGTGAAGAATGCTTTCCTACATGGTGATCTTCATGAGGAGGTATATATGGAGCAACCCCTTGGGTTTGTTGCTTAGGGGGAGTTAGGCTTAGTATGTTAGCTCAAGAAGTCATTGTATGGATTAAAACAATCTCCAAGAGCATGGTTTGGCCGTTTTAGTGCTCTAATACTTGAGTTTGGCCTTCATCACTGTGCAGTAGATCACTCTGTATTTTATCGTTATACTCCATTGGGCACTATTTTTATTATAGTATATGTGGATGACATTGTGATCATGGTGAGGCATCCATGACCTAAAGCTTTTTCTACAGAGTAAGTTACAGACCAAAGACTTGGGACCATTTAAGTAATTCTTCGTTATAGAAGTATCAAGTTCTCATATGAGAACTGTCTTGTCACAAAGGAAGTATGTTTTTTTTATCTTTTAGATGAGACGGCACTTTTGGGATCCAAACTTGTTGATACACCTATGGATCCCTATAGTAAGTTAATGCCAGATATAGGTGATTTGTTGCCAAACCCAAGTCGGTATCGGAGACTCGTTGGGAAGTTGAATTATCTCATAGTCATTCAACCAGATATATCCTTCGCAACAAGTGTTGTGAGTCAGTTTCTCGATTCCCCAAGAACAAGTCACTAGGATGCAGTAATTCGCAATTTGAGATATCTCAAAGGTGCACCAGGGAGAGGTCTCTTAAATTAGGATTGGGGTCACATTCATATTCAGGGATATACAAATGCAGATTGGGCCGGATCACCATCCGATCGAAGATCCACAACTAGGTACTGTATCTTTGTCGGTAGTAATTTGGTGTCTTGGAAAAGTAAGAAACAAATTGAGGTTGCCAGGTTGAGTGCTGAGTCAGAGTATAGGGCTATGGTGCACACTACATGTGAACTTGTTTGGCTAAAGAACATGTTGAAAGAACTTGGTTCTCCACATTCTCAGCCTATGGAGTTGATGTGTGACAATCGAGCTGCTATTCATATTGCCTCCAACACTGTCTTCCATGAGCAGACAAAACACATTAAAGTTGATAGCCACTTTATTAGAGGAAAACTTGTAAAGAAGCTCATTACAACCACTCATGTGAAGTCTGAGTTTTAGCTAGCTAATTTGTTCACTAAAGCCTTGGGAGGTGCTTGTGTGAAATTCATTTGTAACGAGCTAGGAGCATATGATATATATGCTCCAGCTTGAGGGGGAGTGTTAATGGTTATTTAGTCTTTTAGCATTATTATTATTATTATTATCATTATGTGTTAGAGTTTTGTTAGTAGTAAGTGTGAGTTAGTAAGGGTATTATGGTCATTCCTATTGTACTTATATTATAAATAGAGGGAGAGACCTATCATTGAGTTTAGGTCTTCCATTTTATCCAATTACTCAACAATATATTCATATATATATATATATATATATATATATATACGGTTTTTTAATATTTATGTTAATATATTCTTGTATTAATGATTTGTTTTTATGTTTATTTTTTAGTGCCATGTTGATTTTTCCCTATTAGTATTATTTTAATGATTTTATTTATTAATAGATGTGGCAGAGCTGATATAGTGGAAGAAGGGGGAAGAGATGGAGGTTTTATAGAGGAAGGGAGGCACCCCCGTTCTACTTTTTGCCAATGTGGGAGAAAGTGAGGAATTTGCTGCTGTGCTGCCTAATTGGTGCTGGCAGTCCGAAGTGCTGCATGCTTTGAAGGCTATTGGAGTTGGATGTTTGCCCTAGATTGACTATGTGAGGAAGCAAAGAACCTCCACACTCTTATAAAAACCCACATCACCCCCATCTTCCATATCTTCATGAAATCACGGGCTTTGACTACTAAGAGAGGATAGGATGTAACTAAACCCAGTAGAAGAATTATGTTTGAGCCCTTACATATTTGTCAAAGTCACCTTTATTTAAGGTGGTAAAAAAATTTTGAATTGGACTACAGGACGGAAAAGCTGATAAAAACCGAACCTAACCTTTAAACTTATGCTTTACTTTTTGTTAAACCATCAGTTTCTGATTTGATTGTGGTTCATAAATTTAAAATTTGATAATACCCGGTTTTGGGAAAAATTGAATTGAACTGAACCTTATCCTCCTACAAATAGATAATACTATGTTAATACATAGGGAAATTTCTATAACAAAAAAATTGGACTAGTACTAATTTTATTTAGCAATTGGAAGAAGCAAGAACATTGAGGATGTTAATGCTTTTACAAAAAGAACAAGGAAGAACAAGCATGTTAATGCTTTTCTAGTAAGTAATAAGCATTTTAAATCAGAAGATTTTATAGGCAATGGAAAGAATACTATTCTATAAAATTTTAATTGGCATCCACTGAGCCCTTTAGAGGTTCAATTTGGCCCTACTATTCCCACAGGTTTTCATTTTTCTTCAACTACTAAAGTTTCTGCCATCATCATGGACGATTGTTGGAGTTCGCCAAGGAGAATCTCTATAACAGTTGCTGAAATTGAAGCTCAGCTGGATTTTTCTCCAAATCCTTCTGCTGCTGATTCAATCAACTGGAATACTTTCACTTTAGGTTTTTTTCTCCTTCCACTCAGCTTGGAATCATTTGAGCAAAGTGTGTTGGCATTCTTCAATCTAGTTATCTTGTTTAAGTCCAATGTCCCAAAGCATTATTTTATTAGTTAGCTTGCCATATTCAGTAGACTCTCAACATTGGATAAACTGCATTCTGGTCAATAGACTCAACATTGGATAAACTGCATTCTGGTAAAATGAGCTCCTCTTCATGCTTGTTTTGTCATCAATCCACTGAAAACAGAAACCAATTGTTCTTTGGCGGCGATATCACTACGGATTGTCTAAGGTTACTGTTTCCCTCAGGCAACCAAGATTTTTTCTAGCTGAGATGATGAGCTTTCTTCGCTGTGTTCTTTAGGAAATTATCCTTCTGCTGTTATTCAAAAATTGGCTTGGGCTGCCTCAGTGTGTCATGTTTGGAAATGTAGGAATGCCATCTTGTTTAAGACTCCTTTGTTACTGACTCTGTTTCTTATAGCATTCTCTCTGATATTAGAGGCAGGTGTGTTAGGAAGTTCAGTAGACTTCTAACATCTTTTATTTGTCATGCTCTCTTTTCCATTGTATTTTACTCATGAGTTAAATATTCTTCTTAAAAAAAAAGAATTTTAAATTGAATTTATTTACAAGCAACTGATTTCTATCATGCACTGTTGCTAATTGATGGAAGAGTAGCATATTCCAGTGACTCAAATATCATATTGCAAAGAATAAATATAAATGCCTAGTCCATGTGGCAAGCCACAGTAAGTATAATATATTACTACTTACTTGAGAATGCACTAGTACTTCAAATATACGCGCTGAGTCTGTTATATCCAAGGCAGTTGTTGCAATCTTTACTATATCAGCTCCAGTAGCCTGTATTCTTGCCACAAGATTGCCAATATCCTCAACGGATGGAGTATTTTGATAGTTGTGAGAAGATACTATGATTTTGACCTTGCCTGGCTTTTTCCCTTGAATGGAATTGTAAAATTCTTGAGCAACCTTCAAGATGAGGAATTATAAGTTTTAGTAAACTGTCCTTGAGACTGTCACATCCAGAATAAAAACTCAAGCAAATAGTGTTTGAATATCATAATAAACAGTACAGTACAAGGGTATCTCATCTCCACTAAAACGCATCTGTTCCACTAATGACCGATATTATATATATTTTCTGTGTAATACCCTCTTTAAAAAAAAATTGCCATTGAGTACTTTATGCTGACCGTGCTCCATGGATTTATACCATAAAAATAACTCATGATCCAAACTGACATCATTAGAGTTTGTATTTAGTATATGGAGGTGCTGTTGAGATTTCTTTTCAAAATAAGCTTGATAAACCAGAGGCAACAGGACTGTACATTTCTGAATCTTAATACTAAGTCCCTCTCTTGAACTTGTTAATCATCATTACTATATGTTTCATCTTTCTGAATCTTAATACAAAGTCGTTCTTGTGAACTTATTAATCATTATCACTACTATACATCATCTCTTCACTGTTTCTTGTTGTGCATGTGCATTTGTGTGCTGTGTACATGTATACGCATTCTTATCCTTGCTTCTCATCAATTATTTATACTAAGACCCCCATTCCTCCCCCAATTTCTATTTGTGAAGCTCTAGTTCCCCCAATGTGATTTTATCATTCAGCACTGAGGCATCCCAGAATTTTGATGTGGAAGTGTAACAGCTGAGTTGTTGCTTCTTTATCAAGATAAATATAAAGAGAAGCATTTTTAGGTGACGAGTGAAGAAATCCATATCACGTGTTCATTTGAGATTTCAATGACAGGCATCAACATCTTTGAATATTCGACCATAGTTACTAGAGGGGTTTCATTTTTTCCTATAGGACTTGGACTACCCTTTCTCTTTTTTGTTTTATTATTATTATTATTATAATAATATATATATATATATATATATATATTATCTTCAGTTGCCTGACAATGAGCAAAAGTTGTGGGCAGAGTACAGTTCTTATAAAATGGTTAAACATTACTATATGTGGATTTTGGATAAAATTACCTCTTATGAGGTCTTTTTCTAAAAGTTAGATCTAACGACTACAAGTGGAAAAGGGTTGGCTCTGAAAGAGCATATCCTTTATAGAGCCATGTTTTGGAGCCTGCATGCGATACACGTCCAACAGAAAAAAAAAATATCAAGGGTGTCAATGCTATGAAAAATCAGAAGAATTTATGATAGATATTCTCATGAAGACTCAAACCCAACAACACCCATTTATCACATATTATCCAGTGAATTGCTCTTCTTCACAAAGTCAACACAAACCTACATCTTCTGTTCTAATTTCCCGAGTGCCAATGATGTATCTGACCATGCCCAGAGGTAGAGATGACAAATGTAAAGGTTAGGTGGTGGTAGAGACAGTCTATGAACCAGGAGAGATTGTCATAAACATATGAAGATTATAAGGACAAAGTGTAGGTAAGAATTACTGCAGTAATATTGATAGAGTTGCCCCAGCTAATTAATCCATAATTCCATATTCGCAGCTTAATGTGGATGAGAATTTGATAGGTTGGTGGACTTGAGAATTGCAAGTATCCCAGTCTCACCAGTAATATTAACGCATGAAGTATTCAGAAAACAAAGGTAAACAATTGCCACTGACATATTTTATAACTCTGGTTGATACATGTCTGGCAAGGCACTGCTAGACTAAGAGGAAGGAAGGGTTTTGCCAACAAATGGAGATGGAGTGTTTTGGAACCCAAGTCAGTTTTAGATGAATCCAGAAAAATTACATACAAAGAACTAGTTTCCGGGGATCAATAGCCAAGTGTTTTCAGAACTGCTTAAACAAGCCAAGTGTATGTAATGCAGAAAAAAATGTTCATGAATAGACAGCCATGTATTTGATATCACAAGATTTAAGCTTCACAATTAGAAAAATGCATGTGACATATTCAATAACCCATCGTTTAAAAACTAAATCATTTGAGAAATAATTAAATTGTTCGAAAGAATATTGATGAAAAGCAACCTGAAGTTCTACATCTATAAAATCAGCTCCCAATTCCATGGCAAGACGCAATGCCTCCTGCCGCTTTTGTTCATCACCATCATATTGACCTCCTTCCCATTTTGGCCTAAGAATCACATGGTTCAAAATTAAGATCACAAAACAGACTGAGAAAAAAATGCATAAGGAATGCTTGTAATCTCAGTTGACATATAGAAAGAAAGGGAAATTTAATTACCTATGATGGAAAAATACAAGAAGATCATACAATCAAAGACATATGTGAAACCCATAGTATATGCTAAGACAGTATACAACAATGACAAATTCTCCTGAGTGATCAAGCAGAGAAGTTTTATAATGCCAAGGAGTTCAATCTAACTGAAAGATCATAGATTGGTTGGCCACAAAACAATGTTAATTGTTAGCAAGATACATGTATGTACATACCATGTATGAATTAGACCATGTGATACATGTGTGTTAATTTACCTTGTCTCCCACTTGTACAACTAGAGCCCTTTGAGGCCAAGAGGAAATGCAGCAATCATTTAGAAGCAACAATCATACATTCACTCATTCATTCTTGCCAAACTATATTTAGCTAACAAGGGATCAGAACAATGGTTGCCAATCCTACACCATGGCTGGTGCTTTCCCATGTTGCCACTTGTCATTGTTAGTCCTCTGCCACCACTAGCACTCTACTACCAGCGAAGGTCACCCACTGTTCATAGGATCTCTCTTTTGACCACCGCCTGTGCACAGTAGCACTACTTCTCATGCACCCCATCACCATCTACTACTCACACAGGTCATCATAGGCTGCATAACTTCTTGCCCACCTCCCTGGGCTCAGATCTGTACCTAGCTCTTTGCACTCCACTCCTTTTTCAGATTTTCTCCTAGCTCCATGCTCACCTCTCCAGGATCAGATATGTTCCTAGCTCCTTGTTCCACTGTCCTTGCTCAGATTTGCTCCTAGCTCCTTGCTCACTTCTTTGAGATTGGATATGCTCCTAGCTCCTTGTTCACCTCTCCAGGTTCAAATATGCTCCTAGATCCTTGTTCACCACTCCGGGTTCAAATATGCTCCTAGCTCCTTGCTAACCTCTTCGGGTTTAGATATGCTCCTAGCTCCTTGCTAACCTCTTCGGGTTTAGATATGCTCCTAGCTCCTTGCTAACCTCTTTGGGTTTAGATATGCTTCTAGCTTCTTGATCACCTCTCTTGGTTCAGATATGCACCTAACTCCTTGCTCCTTTCTCTACGCTTAAATATGCTCCTAGGTTGCCTAGTTCCGTATGCACCTATTTGGTCTCCAATTTGTGGACTACAATGAGACCACGAACGATCACACTCTACCTTGCGCCACAGCTCACTAAGTGCCCTTTCCTAATCAATTTCAGCACTTAGTTTCCAAACTTAAGTTGGTCTCTCCGCCTCCTTCAGTTTGAGGGGGGATGTTAGCAAAATACATGTGTGCGCATACTATCTATGAATTAACCATGAGTATCATGTAGAAATTAGTCCATGTGATACATGTAAGTAAAATCTACCTTGTATGTAATTAGCCCATGTGATCTATGTGTGATCCAACTTATATAAATAGAGCCCTTTGAGGCCAAGAGGAAATAAACCAGACTATGTTTAGCTAACATTAATGACACATTAGTAAGGATTTGCAATTATGTGATGTTTGTGTTCTGATAAAGCAGAAGAAAAACTACAAATTCCATGGACTAGCCTGATGCTTTAGTTCTAATGGCGACGAATGGCCAGTCCTTTCCATTTCCAGTAAATTAAATGTTATATTATGGCCATTAAAACCTACACACAAGTTTGCAACCCTTACTATAAACATCTGCAAAGAAGTAAAGCCAAAGAATTTAGAAAATGCTATAAGTTGGCATGTATCAAGGAATTTTACAGCATTCGTTGTCTAAATATAAGCAAATATCCAGCCTCAGGTCTTGCCCAGTCACAATCCATGAAATATTTTTAATCTCTAGTACAATTTCTGCTTCTCAACCTCATATAAATAAAATCAGTCAAATCAGGTTGGTTAGTGCTTGGAGTTCCCATGTCATGCATCATGCATGTTTGTTTAAGAAAAAACAGTTTGGAAATACAAATCTTGACCATTTACATTACTCTTTACGTTCAATTCCAATAATAATGTAATTAAATCAATCCCCTGGATGAATTAGTTTTCATATAAATTAAAATATTTAGCCTTTAATATTGTGTTTTTAGTTACTAGTTGCGCAACAAAAGAAATTGTTAAATTTCTTTTAATTATCCTTCAATTTTGTGTTTGATCTGGGCAATACAACATTCTGGTATTGGCCAATTTAAAATAAGGACCATTTAGTCACCTACAATGACAATCATTTATTGTCCCTCAAAATTCAAAAACTGCAAGAAAATGCATATATATATTTACAGCAAAGATCAACCTTTGACTAATTTCTTATAAGCCTAGAAGTGCATTGTTATAAAGGAAATCTGAAGCTCACATTACAATACACTAAACTTAAATAACATTATCTCAATGAACTAGAGAAAAAAAACAGCATTTTTCTACTCGAGCGCAAACATTACAAATTTCAAATATTAAATCTTTTGATTTGCAATTATCACTATCCTATATTAGGTTAGTGAGAAAATGTTTTAAAAACAAAAGATAGTAAAACTCTATTACTAATTACAATGTTATATGCTGTTTACGTTCATAGAAATTTAAAAATTTGTCTGCGGAGAAGAGATTGCATTGGTATCAACCCTTAAAAGCAAGAACAAACCACACAGTACCAAGGATTTATAGCATTACCTTTTTTCCATTCTCCCTCATTTTCTTGTCAACCCATAAAATCATTATGGTAAAGCACTACAAATAGAAGCCACAGAAGAGTAAACACATTTAAAATTACCTGTAAGTTATAAGAGTGGGCAAGGCAGATTGCTTGATGAGAATTTCAAGATCCCGGCGAGGACTGAAGTTCTTCAGATAGTCCAACCGGAATTCTACAAGGTCAGCGCCGAGCTCCTTCGCCTTTTGCGTCAAAACTAGCATCTGATCGACTGATTCCGCCATCACCGGCGCACAAATTAGCGTCGAATTCCTCCGAGCCCCATCCGCGGTCTTCAAATCCATCGCTGTCAACTACAAAATCCAAACACCAAAATTACTAAAAAATAAATTAATACACACAAAATTCAGAAGGTCAAAACTACTGAAAACGTGAATTGCGGTGTTTGCGTTCCGAGAAAACGCCGGTCAGACTCCTCTACGAAATGGGGTTGGTAGAAAACTGAAACCAAATGAGAATGTGCAAACTTTCATTTTTGTTCTGCTTCCCTGCGTTCTCCCAGAAACCAAACATATGGGTATGGAAACTTTGGGGAAGAAAAGAAAAATGCGGGAAGTGGGTAGGGAATTACTGGGATACTTTCGAGAGTCATGGTGGTGTGCGCAGAGCTTGAGGTTGAGCTCAGAGCTAGCGGGGAAGGTGGGAAAATGTCTTTTTTTTTTTCTGTTTTGGTAGGAAGGTGCCTGTGGTTGTCGGGGTTAATATTATATAGGAGAGTGGCTTTGTGATCTGATGGGAATGAACTGAACGTGGGTTTTATGGACCGTTAGCTGGTTTGAAATTTAGATGGCTGCTGTCACTGAGCGTGGCTGGATAATGGGTATCGGCTACCCATTTACCCCGATTGCCCGAATTCATTTACCCGATTGCCCGAATCCATTTGTTATTTTCTAGCATATTGTGTTTATGTAATGTATTTGTTTTCATTAAATGTGTCTTGTGTATTGTATCTGATTGTATGTAAATAATATTATGCAAATATTTTTGTAATTTTTTTTTAAAATAAGACATATTTTAAAAGTAAATTTATAATATTATCATAATTTGTTTTGCAAATGTTAAAGTATGAATTGTAATGCATATTTCCCTTAGTAAATATGTCATGCACGTTGTAATAATGTTAAATAAATACTTTTATAATTTTAAATACAAAATTGATATATTTTTAAAATAAATGATTATCATAATTTATTTACAAATATTAAAGTACAAAAATTTTAATTTATTTATAAAAATTTATATTTTGTCGTAGGTTATACATAAACACGAGATATCATTATGACTTAAGAATATAAGAATGCTCTAATTAACATTACACGGAAAATTAGATTTCAATATTTATATATTGTTATAGACAAAAAAAAATTAATAAATATTTATTTTATTATTATTTCTTATGTTGTAAAAAAATCAAAATACATGACTTCTTTGTAATTATCATTTTTTTAAAAAAAGTTGAATAAATTTAATTTTTTTATTTGTAGGTATTTCTAAGTATATAATTTTATTTTTATTTTTTCAAAATTTATATGATTAATTATCCAAACGATGTTCAACACCTCACAATAATTTTAAAAGATATTGGAAGAATTTACCTATTTTAATTTGGTATATATCTTTTATTTATATATGATATGTTTACACACTTTAGTTTGTTTCGGTTTTTAGCCAACAAGTTTCTTTCCTTTTTTTTTTTTCTTTAAGGTTCAAACATTTAAATTACCCAAAAAATATTTTATAAATATAATTTTGGTTAAATTTACTTCCTCTTAAGAATATATTGTCTCACTTTTTAAATAAGGATGTTTTTCTAATAAAATGATTTACCCCATATTCATACTTTTATTAATTTATAGTATAGATTTGTTCTTTCATTATTTTAAAACAACTTTTTAAAGTAATTTTTTAAATTTTTATTGAATTATTTTATAACATAGAAACTTATTTCCTTTAAAAATATTTGATCTTACTTTCAAAAGATAAAGATATTTTGTGCACAAAAAGATTTATGCTATTTGTAAATTTATGCATAGCATAAAATTTATTTTTTAGAAATATTTAATCTTACTTTTAAAAAATTAAGATTCTTTTTTCCACAAATTGATTTACATTATTCATAATTCTATAAATAGTATAGATAATTAAGCATTTTTGGCGCTCTCTTCTTCATTTACTCTTTTTTATTTATTTACTTAAAAGTCACGCAATTGCAATCTTGACTAGTAATTGTAGTTATTAAAAGCTGCAATCATATTTAGGAGAATGACTTTCAGATCATGAATTTGAATTTATGTGTGTCTCTCATTAATATATATTTAATTAAAAATATGGACTAAAGCCTATAATTTTCAAGAATTTAGTTGATTTAATGGTTTAGATTTTCTGATTTTATTTTATTATTTTTGTTTTTGCTAAGTCTGTTTAATTTTGTTTCTTATTTAACTTTGTTTGAATTTGTAATCTTGTTTTGGTTGGTGTTGATGTTATTTTTGGGAGACTTTTAATGTCTTTTTTATCTATTTTCTCCCAATGCTTGTCATGTAATCACGTCATTCTTCCGCAAAAAATGAGGGTATATCAATAAATAATTGGAGGTGCCGCCCTCCTTTAGTTAACAAAAGAAAAAAGGTTTTGAGAAAAGTTTCAATTCATCCTTGATTGTGTTAGTATCTAAGAACGGTGGAGACGTGCACTTGAAGGAATTTTGGCCTATACATTTACTTAATTCCTTCTATTAAACTATCTTGACGTTTAACAAACTGATTGATGAAGTTGTTGATTTGGTTATATTAGGGACTCAAAATGTATTTATTTGAGAATGACAGATCTTGGCCACTTTCTTAATTAATAGCCATAGATGGTATTTTGGAGAGGAGATTAGTACTATTTTATGTACACTTGATTTGGAGAAAGCATGCGATTATGCCACTTGAAACTTTTTTTTTCCTTTCTTTCATATAATGGAGAAAATATGTGTTAGTGTATTTTAATATTATTATTATTATATCATTTGTGTATTATAATAATATTATTATTTTATTGTTATCTTAGAAAAGAAGATGTACCTTGGATTGAGTTATGGTCATTTATTCATGTATCTTATAAATGCATAAGATTAATTATATGAATATATCTTGAATTTAGGGTTGTATCTACTTAATATATACATTTAAGTTCATGGAGAATGAAGGGTCATTTGTACCTATAAATAGACCCTTGAGACTTTAGCACAACACACAAATTTCTTCTTGTAATAACCCCCCAAAAAAAAAAGGTTATACAAGATTAATGCAGTGATTCCAAAAAAATAAATATATATATTAATTAATTAATTAACTAATCGGATTTTAAAAAAGAAAAAAAGAAAAAAAATAATTAAAATTTATTTTTATTTTTATTAATAAAATATATTATTATTAATATTAATTAAATATATTATTATTATTATTATAAGCATCTACCTGAAGCTTCAAAGAAGCTTTAGGCAGATGCCCTGAGAGCCCCCCCTTTATGTTTCTCTCTAAAGAACTCTCTCTCTCTCTCTCTCCTCGTATTCTTTCTCCCTCTCTCCTCAGTTTTGTGGCGGATTTTCACCTGATCGAAAATCAGAAGATACCGTTATACTCCATTCTCCGCTGCCGTCATTTTTACAGGAGCAGATCGGTGGTAGGAGCGGCATAGACGTATCTCCTAAGGTAAGTCAATTTCCCCTTAGGGAAGGTTAGTTGAGTATTGTTTTGGGGGAAATGAGTTAATTAATCTGAGAAAAATGTAAATTGCAAGAGTTGAATTTCAGGCTCCAAGGGCGTAGAATTTGGGTGTTAACGAGTCTCTCAGTAAGTCAGGTAAGAGGAATAAATTATAACTGTATTTTTAGAATTGCTGTTTAAATTAATATGTGAAAATGTGCTTAGGATATTTTCTGAAAATTATTATGATATAAATATCGAATAAATTGTGTGACATTTAAGTAATTTTAAATTGTGATATTTTGGAGTGTGAAATATAACGATGAGTAATTTCTGAGAAAATATTGAAATGAGAATTATTGATGTGATTAGTGAAAAATAATGAAATATGATATTTATATGTGAGTATAAATGTTTTGCCTGAAAGATGAGATTTTGTGAATTTTTGATATTGGAAAATAATGGATTATAGTATTTATTTGTGAGTAGAAATTATTTGCATGAGAAATGAGTTTGTACAAATTGTTGATATGAGTACTTTGGGAAAATATGAAAAATACGTGAAATATGATATATGATATTACGAGATGATGAAATGTGCACAGAAAATGATGAGAATATTTATATTGAACTGAATTGTGATATACTGGAATATGATTGATGAAATGCCAATACCGCATAATGAATGCGGGTATGTGGTAGTGAATCCTGATTGATGGTTATGATATTAAGCACGGTACCGTTGCTAGTGGTGTTAGTGCAACCACACGGACTCTTGGAGCGTGTGGCGTGATAGTCAACTGAGCTATTTTGTAGGGTTGTTGGGCCCCCTGAGTCCGGATCAGGGCTATAGGCTTGCCAGACGTACTATAGACGCAATATGTGATATGATATTTGATCTAATCGGGTCGGCCAACTGCTGTTAGATCCAGCCTTCGGGCCGCACAACCTTGACCATGGTGGGAAGCATGGCGTAAATAGAAAGATCCTCAGGGTGGTCATAAGTTACAGACGTGATGTTGGTATTTGATACCGAGGATACTCATGAGCCGAAAAGTAAAATGGAAACGAAAAGTGAAAAAATGATAAAATTGGCTAAAATGAGAAATTAAAGAAAGAATGGAAATTGAGAAATAAAGAATGATAAAATTAAGAAATAGAACCGTGTGAGTTAATAATATAAATAATTGAGACGAAGTGAAACCCTCCGCCTGAGGGCTTATTGAGTAAGGTGAGTGCTCTGATAGGTATCAGATGTGGCCGTATCTGACTGCATAACGTGTTAGGGCAGAGGGAAGCTACTTGTATAGGCAAGTAACCTTCCTTATTCTCAGGAACTTCGAGGTAAATATGTGTTAGAAATTATTGAATTTAAGAAATAGTTTTAAAACTTATAAAATCTTGTGTTGTATATCTATATGATTATGAGAATGTGTATATCATTGTATTTTCTCAGATGAAACGATGGCTTGAAAAGTAAAGTGTATTATAACCGAACTTATATGGCCACACACTGTAAATAATTTATTCCTTCTTACTGAAATGTGTCTCACCCAAATTATCTAAATTTTTCGAGGAACAGGGATAGACCAGATGATAGAGTTCCGTGACCATTGGGAGCTGAGACCCTGATACACAGGGTGAGTTTCTGGACTAGGGGAGGTGTAATTTCCCTAGTGTTGAGTAGTTTTTTTGAGTTTGTGATAATGATGTATATGTGTGTATGTAGATACTCTGGGTATTATATTCTAAATGGTATAAATACACTGTCTTCCACTGTTAAGTTTTATAAATAAAATGACTTTTTACCTGGTACCCAATGCGGGTCGGGTCGTGCGAATGATAGTAGGATTGTTGATGGGGCTGATTTTGTGAATGTTATGGATGATGTGTGAATATTTGATTAATTTATTTATTATTGGAAAAAAATTGTACGAAAATCGAGGCATCACACTTTTTTTCATTCTCATCATATCATCCTTATTTTTGAGTCTAGAGAATTTAACAAGCAAAGAAATGTGTTTTTTTTTTTTCGGAGCTTTGAATTTCTTCATTTGTGCAGAATTGGAGAGAGTCATACGATTCAAATTGGCCTGTTGTATCCTGGGTGAGACAAGTCTTGAGGAGTTCTGCTGCACTAGCTTGTGGGTTAAGCCAATAAACCACAAAGGGCTTGAATCTCCTTAAAAAGAGCGAGATATCCGTGCCTCAGCCTATTTATGAATTGTTGTTATATTTATGTTTTATTTGTATCTAAGTTTTATCATTTATATATTATTAGTTTTTCTAACAATTTTAAGGAGACTCAAAATATGGAGCCTACAGTTGAGAAACCGAATGAAAGTGTTGGAGATCGCCACAATCCTTTTCAGTTTAAAGGAGCCCACTTGAAGAGATGGAAAGGTAAGAAAATCTGAAAGGCTTTGCAGAATAAGTATGACACCAAGAAGAAAAAAGGGCAAGATGCAATTTTGCGAAAAGTGGTAATACCAATAATGGTAATACCACAAAGGTAAATTTTATTACTTTCGAACATAATACTTTGCCCAAAGTTTTTTTTTCCCTAAAAAAACCCTTAATTAAAGCCTGAGAGGAAAAATATGAAAAATAGTAGTAGACCTCACAAAATGAATAAGGGCAACCTTAATCAAAAGAATTTGAACTAAGGACCCCTTTACAAGCAAAACAACAATGTTTGTTATGTTTGTGGCTAAAGTGGGCATATTGCTTGAATTTGCAAATTTTGAAAATTTGTGCCTTTTCCTCACTCTAATATAATTGAGGAATCATTTGTGGTGATGCTTACTGATATAAATATGATTCATAGTATTGAGGGGTGGTGGGCAGACTCAGGTGCTAATAGGAATGTATGTTATGATAAATCTTGATTCAAGGTTTACACTTTTTTTAAGAAACAAAAACTATGCTAAAAAAAACCATTTTGAGATGAAAGTTTAAGTGAGGCTAATATTATTTTAGGCATGAAAATTACAAGATCGTGTGATGATATATTTCTTGATCAGTCACATTACATTGAAATTTTTTTGAATAAATATGTCTATAATAATTGCAAGCATGTTATTACGCCTCTTGATTCAAGTAATCACTTATTTCCTATTAAGAAAGAAAATGGAGCGGTTAATCAAGAGGAATATAATAACATTATTAGTAGCCTGAGATATGCAACTGATTTAACTAGACCTGACATTGCATATGCAGTAGGAATACTTAGTAGATTTTCGAGCAAGCCGGGTAGAGAACATTGGATTGCACTTGAACGTGTAATGAAATATTTAGTTGGTACAAAAAATTATGGCTTGTTTTTTACTAAGTATCCTACTGTACTTGAAGGTATTTGTGATGCTGATTGGAATACTTTGTCAGGTGATTCTCTCTCTACCACAGGTTATATTTTTACTCTAGGTAGTGGTGCTGTTTGTCGTAAATCTTAAAGACAAACAATAATTGCAAACTCAACTATAGAAGCTGAACTTATTGCTTTAGCATCAGTTAGTGAAGAAGCAAGTTGGTTAAGAAATATGTTGTATGAAATCCCATTTTGGGAAAAACTAATACCACCTATCCTAATTAATTGTGATAGTACTACTACAATTGGTAGAGTGAACAACCGTTATTATAACGGTAAATCTAGACCCATAAGAAGAAAACATAGTACTATGAGATCATATTTGAGTAGTGGCATCATTAATGTGAGTTATATAAAATCTTCTGAAAATCTTGCGGATTTGTTAACTAAGACCTTAGCAAAAGTAAGGGTCTGGAATACATCGAGGTGGATGGGATTAAAGCTCGTAAAATCATAAACCACGTATGAGGATACCCAACCCAAGGACTAGAGATCCTGTAATTGGGTTCAATGGGAAGAACGAATCATATGGTGGTCGTAAGAAAAACACTATTATTTTTAAACTCATCTGTAAAGACCCGAACCAGTAAAATAAGAAAAAGGGTTAAAAAAAAGTAACTTTAGTAGGTTTCGTCGATGGAGCCAAGGTTCTCATCGATGAAGGCCGTTCTGCGGTTCGTTGCCAAAATTTAGAGCCTCGACAATGAAGAAATCCCGATCGACAGGAAAAATATCAGATAAGGGTTCGTTGACGAAGGCACTATTAGTCGAGGACTTTGACCAGGTCAAGGGATCTATAAATATCATTTTTGGTTGCTTAAGGGTTAATAAACTCAAAAGTCCCTCTCTCTCTCTCTCTCTCTCTCTCTCTCTCTCTCTCTCTCTCTCTCTCTCTCCTACTCTCTCTTTCTCTCTCTCTCTCTCTCTCCCTCTCTCGCTCTTTCGATGTTCGTCACCCAAATCCACGATTCGATGTTACTACATGGATCAGGGGGAAAACCTCTATGATTATAGCGGATTGGATCTCTCACTCTCTCTCTCTCTCTCTAGAATTAGAGAACTCTCTCTCTCTCTCTCTCTCTCTCTCTTCGATCCTTCGTTGTTCGTCACCCGAATCCACGATTTGACATTACTACGTGGATTAGGGGGAAAACCTCTATGATAATAGCGGATTGAATCTTCGTTTTGAGGACTTCCGGGTTTCATCTCGAAATTGAGGTAAGGGTCTAGGTTCATTTTTGGTTCGGTAGATCATTAGTAAATAGGATTGTATTAAAGTACTGTTCCTTGGTTTTTAGGTTTTGAGAACTCAGTTCGTTGTTTTGGAGCTGGGTAGCTCATGTTTCGGAATTCAGAAAAAGGTAAGGGGATTTGTTTACATTAGTATTTTTAGAAAACTAAACCACTAAAAAGTTAGCTTAAGTTTATATGCACATATTGACTGCTTATTTGCAAAGTTTCACCGAGTAAAAATGCCAGTTTTACAATTTTACGGTATTGGTAAAAATAAAGGTTTTAGTGTATGATCTCCAAACTTTTCAAAACTTCTTTATTTATATTAATATTAACGTCGGAGATGCTTGAATCTCTTGTTTTCCATTTAAATGATATTTATCGAGTTATATGCTATATAGCGGATTTTGACCAAACGAGTGTGATATATGATATGAAATGGAATATGTGAATCTGTTTAAATACGTATATGAACTATGGGAACTGAAGTTCCATTTTACTATCTGAAATGTGGAAAACATGTTTCGGTTATATACCGAGCTTTATATGTGAAAAGGGTTAAACCGAGAGTTTGTATGCCGGTTTATACCATAGTATGAATGAATGAGGTTGTGAAAATACTGGAACTGTAAGGGTGATTTGTGAATTTGAAAAAAGTTAATTCATTTTATCATAAATTGTATATATGATATTTGAAACCGCGACTTGTTACTATCAGATCCTTAAAAAGCTCACAGTTATATGAGAGCCTTAAAAAGCTCACCGTTATATGAGAGCCTTAAAAAGCTCAACGTTATATGAAGCCTTAAAAAGCTTAAGGTCCCGTTGCTATATTCTGGATATAGTAAAACCACACATCTGATTTTCAGTGTGGGTATCAAGATAGTTGACTGGCTTTGGAATGTGGCACTGGTGGATTAATGAACCAGGTGGTTCCAGTCGAACTATAGTAAATCGCACAACCCAAGCCAAGGGGTAGTGTTGGCATTTGTTATTATTGTTTCTAAGCTAGACAGTGTTCAAAATTTGCATATAAATGATTTAAAAACAAAAATGGGCAAAGTCACAAGTTTGAGTATCGAGCGGAGGGATTGTACAGTGTATGGGCCTGTACCCTACCCTAACCTCGGGAACTCTTGCTTGGAAGGATGCCTAATTATCTATTGCTAGAAATATATATATATATATATATATATATATATATATATTACAATATTAAGAATATGCTATATATGTAATTGCTTTCTACTAGTTTGAATACGTATTGTCACACACTGATGTAATATTTTCCAATATATATATATATATATATATATTACAATACTGAGAATATGCTATATATGTAATTTCTTTCTACTAGTTTGAATAAGTATTGTTACACACTGATGTAATATTTTCTACCTTACTAAGAAGTGTCTCACCCCAGCATACTACCTTTGTTTTAGGTCCTACAGGTCGTCGGTCCTAGTTGCTAGAGGGACTTGGAGTATCGTTTTGTTTTTAGCTTACGTAAGTGTTTTGTACATGTAATAGACTTAGTTAGAATATCTTTTGAAAATTGTAAGAACATGTTATATTTTAAGTACGATCGTATGGTGCTCACCCAGATGGCATTCTGGCCATGTAATGCTGTTGATAGTCCTGACACAAAGTCCATCGATATATGATCCTACTTCCACTGTGGGATAAATAACGGCTGCAACTGCCCTGCCGGCCTCTGGTGCTCAACCTTTACCTGCTGGCATGTCAAACACTGGGCTACATACTCGACGATTTCTCTCTTCATGCCACTCCACCAGAATGTTTCACGCAAGTTTCTATACATCTTCGTACTACCAGGATGAACGGTATACAAAGATCTGTGAGCCTCTTCAAAAATGGTCTTCTTAATCTCAGTATCGGCAGGAACACATAATCTGAAACGAAACCGCAAAGCTCTGTCATCTGCAATACTGAATCCTCCCCCTGACCCATCTGCACTCTGGATATCACCTCTGCTAATACTGGATCTTCCTTTTGAGCGGTTTTAATTCTTTCTTACAGAGTAGGCTGTACCACTAGGTTGGCAATACATACTAGGAGATCACTCTCTACTAACTCTATGCCGAGTCTCTCCAAATCTATCATGATCAGATGCTGGATCCCCAAAGCCGCCAACACTGGCTCCCTGGATTTCCTGCTCAATGCATTAGCTACCACGTTCGCTTTCCTTGGGTGATAACTAATGGTACAATCAAAATCCTTAATCAGCTCCAACCACCTTCTATGCCTCATATTCAGTTCCTTTTGCGTGAAGAAATATTTTAAAGTCTTGTGGTCAGAGAAAATCTCACACTGCTCGCCATATAGGTAATGCCTCCAAATTTTCAACGCGTGTACTATTGCAGCCAATTCAAGATCATGTGTAGGGTAGTTCTTCTCATATTCTTTCAACTATCTGGACAAATACGCCACTAGCCTGCCATGCTGCATCAATACATAGCCAAGTCCCTTCAAGGACGCATCACTGTAAATGACATACCCATCACCCCTAGACGGGATAACCAATATTAGTGCTGTGACTAATCTCTGCTTCAGCTCCTGAAAACTCTACTCATAGCTATCGTCCCACTCAAATTTGAAATTCTTCCTCATCAATCATGTCAAAGGAACACTGAGAATCCCTCAACGAAACAACGATAATAGCCAGCTAGCCCCAAGAAACTCTTGATCTCGTGGACATTTCTCGGTCTAGCCCAATTCACTACCGCCTCAATTTTACTAGGATCTACAAAAATTCCATCTCCTGAGATAACATGCCCCAAGAACATGACCTTCTCCGACTAAAATTCACATTTACTGAACTTGGCGTACAACTTCTTTTCCCAAAGTGTCTGCAAAACCTGCCCAAAGTGCATCTCATGCTCCTCATAGCTTCTCGAATAGACCAGTACATCATCAATAAAATCAACAACAAACTGGTCTAGGTATCGGTGGAAGACTCTGTTCATCATGTCCATAAATACCGTAGGAGCATTTGTCAATCCAAACAACATAACGAGAAACTCGTAATGCCCGTACCGGGTCCTGAAGGTTGTCTTCGAGACGTCTTTTGCTTTCACCTTTACCTGATGGTAGCCAGATCTGAGGTCAATCTTCGAATACACTCGTATACCCTGGAGTTGGTCAAACAAATCGTCGATACGGGCTAGAGGATACTTGTTCTTGATTGTTACTTTATTGATCTCCCTGTAGTCTATACACATCCTCATAGTCTCGTCCTTCTTCTTCACAAATAGAACAAGAGCTCCCTACGGAGATACACCAGGTCGTATGAAGCCCTTATCAAGCAAATCTTGCAACTGATTTTTCAATTCTGCCAACTCTACTGGCGCCATTCAATACAGTACTTTAGAAATCGGCACTGTATCGTAAGGTAGATCGATAGGAAAATCTACCTCACGGTCGGGTGGCAAGCCTGGTAACTCGTCTGGAAAAACGTCTGTAAACTCTTTTACTACAGGTGTGCTAGCAAGTTTCAATTCATTCTCTGACATATCCTTCATAATAGCCACAAACCCCTGACAACCACTCAACAATAGTCTCCTAGCCTAAATAGCTGAAACGAGCTGAGGTGAGGATTGCACTTGCGACTATACGAACTTAAATTCTGCTTCCCCTGGAGATTTGAATATCACTTCTCGTGCACGACAATCTATGCTGGAAAAATTAGCTGCTAGCCAATCCATGCCAAATATAACATCAAACCCATGCATGTCCAACACTATCAAATTGGCAGACAAAGCCTTCCCTTGAATATCAACTGGACAACCTCGGAGCACCCTATTATACCTTACTACTGACCTAATCGGTGTAGATACCAACAATTCAACATCTAACAGCTGTGTTTCAGCCCCACATAATTTAATACACCTCGAGAATACAAACGAGTGTGTAGCTCTTGAATCAAATAATGCAATAACTTTAAAAGAAAACATAACAACCATACCTGTCACCACATCACTCGCCGTCTCAGCCTCACCTGGCGTTAGAGTAAACACTCTGACTGGATCCGTATTCCTTTGCTGGCCCCCACGTGGCACTTGATAACCTCCCCGGTATGGTTTAGGAGCTAGAATTGCATTTGGTGGAGTAGGGCAGTCTCGTACCATGTGCCCCGATCTATTGCAGCAATAACACACCGGAACTGCATCTGGCGAGGTAGGACAATCTCGCACTATATGTCCCGATCTACCGCGGCGGTAGCACACTACACCACTTGTAAAAATCCCAAAAAGAGAAATAAAAGATTAGTGGATTGATTTCCAAAAAAAAAAATTAATTAATTAATTAATTAACTAATTAATTAATCAGATTTAAAAGAAAAAGAAAAAGAAAAAAAATTAAATTAATTAATTAATTAAAATTTATTTTTATTTTTATTAATAAAATATATTATTATTATTATTATTATTATTATTATTATTATTATTATTCTTGAAGCTAGAAGCTTCAGGAATTTGGCAGCAAGCCCCCCCTTTTCTTCCTTTCTTCTTCTTCTTCTTTATCTTCTTTTCTTTTCTTTTCTTTTCTTTCATTTTTCCTGCGCGTGCAGGATCATTCTCTCTCCTCACATTCTCTCTCCCTCTCTCCCTGATTTCGTGACGGATTTTCGCCCGATCAAAAATTTGAAGATACCACTGGACTCCATTTGCCGCTGCCGTCATTTCTACCGGAGCGGATCGGTGGTAGGAGCAGCGTAAGCGTATTCCTTGGGATAAGCCATTTTCCCCTTTTTCTTTAATTTTTTACAAAATATAAGCCCAATTGATGAACGGACACCACCATGAGAATCTAGGGATGATTCTCTACAAGTCTAGTGGGACGGAATTCTCGTGGGGGTGTCGGGTCAAAACCCCAAATTTGGGGTGCGGCGATTATTAAGGGACTTATTTTTAATTAATTAGCATTAATTTAGAAATGCTAAAATATTAAGCATTTGGAACTGAAGTAGGATTTCTGAAATTTAGGGCCCGGGTGAGCGTCGCGGGTGTAATTTTGGGACCCGTAGGAAAAATTTGAAAAATTAAGTGGGGATGTTAAATAATAGTTTAAATGTTAATTTGAGGTATATGGAGGCTAAGGAACGCTAGATGAGTATTATTTTGGAGAAATAGATTAATTAATCTTGGGAAAAATGTAAATTGCAAAAGTTAAATTTCGGGCGCCAAGGGCGTGAAATTTTGGATCCTAACAAATTTCTCAGTAGTTAGGTAAGGTAATAAACTAAAGTAGTGATTTTTCATACAAATTATTATTGATTATGAGTAAATTTATTTTCAGAAAAGCATATGTTATATTGTGTATTACGCATAAAATGTAAGATTGGGAAAATACTACTATGATGATTAAAATGTATATGTATGTATGAGATGTAAGTAATTCACGATTTTAGAATATGAAGTATGACTTTTAACAGCATATGTGTGGCATGAATATTATTTTGTGTGAAATGTATTATGATGTGAAAGATTTTACGAACAAAGCATGATTTCAGGTATTATGAAAATATGAGTTATGTTGTGATGGTTTTGACGATTATCTGATAAATGATGTATTTTCAGAATATATATACTTGAAACAATTTTGGCGCGAGGTCATATATTGATGTTATCGGCATGAGGCCGTATTTATGTTTTTGGTGTGAGGCCATATATATATGTTATCGGCACGAGACCGTATTTATGTTATTGGCACGAGGCCATGTATTTATATTATCGGCACGAGGCCGTATTTATGTTATCGGCACGAGGCCGTATTTATGTTATTGGCACGAGGCCACGTATTTATGTTTTCGACACGAGGCCTTAATGATGTTATATATATGATCATGTATTATATGTTATCACCACCAGGATGTTAGTTTAGTTCAATTCAGGGGCTCGGTACCGTAGCTATATGTGTAGATCAGATATCTACGTCAGATTACTACTAACCATCCCACGAGGGGATGGGAGATGGATAGTCGATGTGGCTTTCAGTAGAGTGTGGACGTCCACCTGACAGTCTGGACCAGGGTGTGGCGGGCTCATCGTACTTACAGACATATTTGATTCGGTAGTGGTCGGCCAACCATTGTCGGGTCCCGCCTTTGGGGCTGCACAACCCGTCATGGGGGGTAATACATGATACCAGCTAGCTAGTCATCCTGGGTTTGTTTTCAGTACTACAGTTATAACAGATGATTTTATGTATGTTATGATTTATTAACAGATGTGAAATATATGTTTACCAAGTACGCTATGATGATGTTTATAGAATTATGAAATATACTGTATACGTACAAATGCATTAAATATTCATGTTGCCACACAGCTGTATTTAGTTTATTTTCCCTTACTGAGAAGTGTCTCACCCCCAAACTTAATTAATTTTTCAGGAGCCCCTGAGAGACCGGCGGGTCAGGGCCACCGTTGAGCTAGTCAGATTACCTTGTGACAAGGGTAAGATTTTGTAATAGGGTCAGAGTTATTTTGTGTTTGACCCTAGAGATATTTTGATGTATGTGAGGATGTATAGAATGCTCTGGTATTATGTTTTATGATTGGATGTTTGAGATTTTATGTTTACTGCTGCTAGGTTTTCCGCTGTGTTTGACAGGTGTCCCCGCTACCCACAGGTTCGTGTTGACCATTTTATTTATTATGTGATATTTTATGTTAAGGAATTGAGGGACATTACATTTGGTATCAGAGCCTAGGATACTAGGTTCTGTAGAATCTAGAGTGTAGAAGTAGTAATAATACTAGAGTATAGGATAAGAGGATTTGAGGTCTAGTTTTGTAGTCTGGATGTAAGACTTCCGTGGTGGTTTGTGTGATTTTCCTGAGGTGACGATTTCAGGAAATTCATTGTAAACTATCGTTGGGTTGGGTATATAGGTTGCAGGATTGAACCTTGAATTAAGATCAAGAGTGACGAGTTAATTAGGAAAATATACCATATAAGTTGAGTGATATGTATAAAGAATGAGGTTTTGAGTTAAGTTACATGTTTTTTCAGGATGGACCTTGGTGGCAATAGTACCCACGCCAGTGGGAGTGAGGGTGCTAGACCCTTGGGTGCTGCGGGTAGTGACTCAAATGCCGTCCTATGCAGCGTAGCACAGCAAGTGATGACAAAAATTGCCAGGAGTTAGAAGGAGCAGGGTGGTCCGTCTGTAGGCCATGGTTGTACAATCGAGAAGTTTATAAAGATGAATCCTTCAGCTTTCTCAGGGGGAACGGATCCTGTTGTCGCTGAGAATTGGGTGCAGGAGATGGAGAAAATATTTGCAGTGCTGCAGTGTTCATAGGAGCAGAAGGTGCTATTTGCCACCTACAGACTGACTGGAGAGGCCGAGAGATGGTGGTCAGTAGTGAGATTGTTAGAGCAGCAGAGGACTATACCTGTAGAGATGACTTGGGAGCGATTTAGAGAGATATTCTTCGATAGGTATTTTCCAGCCTTTTCCAGGGAGGCTAAGATTACGGAGTTCCTGAATCTGAAGCAGGGACAGCTGTCAGTACAGCAGTACGCGGCGAGGTTCATCGAGTTATCTCGCTTTGCCCCGTACATTATTCCAGATGAGACGAAGAAGGTACGACAGTTTGAAAGAGGCTTAAGGAGAGAAATTTATAAGTAGGTATCGATTTTGAAGTTGCAAGACTTCACCGAGCTGGTTGACCGAGCCACTATAGCAGAAATTGGTGATCGGTTGGAGGCTGAGGAGCAGAGGCAGAAGAAGAGGTCTACACCTTCTAGTTTCCAGCAGGGAATTGGTCGTACCGCATGGAAGAGAGGTGGCTATTATAGGAACTAGAGACAGAAGACCGGGAATCATGGTTTCTAGGGTATGCAGCCATCTTCAGCTTGCCCATCTTGCGGGAAGAGACACTTGGGAGAGTGTCGTGCTGGGCGAGGTGTCTGCTACAGGTGTGGAGAGCTAGGACATATGATGAGGGAGTGTCCGACACAGACTAGTATTGCTCCTAGACTTGCATGAGGAGGTTACCAGGCACCACGAGGAGGCCAGCAGAGGAATACGGCCCCAACCAGAGTTTTCGCTTTAACGCCAGGAGATGCTGAGGTAGCAGAAGATGTGGTGGCAGGTATTGTTTCAATACTGTCATTTAAAGCTACTATTTTGTTTGATTTTGGGGCGACGCATTCATTTATCGCCCGGGATTATGTTAAATTGTGTGGGTTTGAGCTTCAGCAGTTAGAAATTAGTTTGTTTGTTGCTACGCCAACTGGGACCGTAGGGGTATGTAGAAAGGTACTCAGGGACTGTCCAGTAGATATTCAAGGGAGGTATTTGTTAGCTAATCTGGTGGTTTTAGACATACATGGGTTTGAAGTAATCTTGGGCATGGATTGGCTAGCTACCTACTATGCTAGCACTAATTGCCATTAGAGAGTGGTAGTGTTTAGACCTCTAGAGGGACAGGAGTACAGATTCGTGGGATCACGTGTGTGCACCCCACCTCAGTTATTATCTACTATTCAGGTGTGTAGATTGCTATCAGAAGGTTGTCAGGGATATTTAGCCTATGTGAAGGCTGTATCAGAAAGGGAATTGAGGGTGGAGGATATCCTAGTGGTGAGAGATTTTCTTGATGTATTTCTAGAGGATTTTTCGGGACTACCTCCTGATCGTGAGGTAGAGTTTGTTATTGATCTGGTTCTAGGGACAGCGCCGATTTCGAAGGTTCCGTATAGAATGGCATCGGCAGAGGTGAAAGAATTGAAAGAGCAGTTACAGGAGCTGTTAGATAAGGGGTTCATTCGGCCCAGTGTGTCACCCTGGGGAGCACCGGTTTTGTTTGTGAGGAAGAAGGATGGCTCGATGAGGTTGTGCATCGACTATCGAGAAATAAATAAAGTAACTATCAAGAATAAATACCCGCTCCCGCGTATTGATGATTTGTTTGACCAGTTACAGGGGACACAGATCTTTTACAGGGGACACAGATCTTTTCGAAGATAGATTTACGCTCCGGGTACCATCAGGTGAAAGTCAGGGCAGAAGATGTTCTGAAGATGGCATTTAGAACACGGTATGGTCACTATGAATTTCTAGTTATGCCGTTTGGGTTGATGAATGCTCCTGTAGTATTTATGGATCTTATGAATAGGGTTTTTCACCAGTACTTGGATCAGTTTGTGGTAGTATTTATTGATGATATACTGGTGTATTCGAAGAGTCCAGAGGAGCATGAGGAGCATCTAAGTATAGTGTTGCAAGTGTTGCGAGAGAAGAAGCTATATGTGAAGCTCAAGAAGTGTGAGTTCTGGCTAGAACAGGTTACCTTCCTTGGACACGTTATATCCAAGGGTGGTATTTCTGTTGATCCGAGTAAAATTGAGGCGGTAGTAGACTGGGTACAACTAAAGAATGTGCACGAGATCAGGAGTTTCCTGGGATTGGTTGGGTACTACCGCAGGTTTGTTGAGGGCTTCTCTCGATTGTCAGGCCTGTTGACCAAATTGACCAGGAAAGGAGCGAAGTTTGAGTGGTCTAATGAATGTGAACAGAGCTTCCAGGAGTTAAAGCAGCGACTCATCATTGCGCCTATGTTGACAATTCCTTCAGGAGAAGAGGGGTTCGTAATTTATAGTGATGCGTCTTATAGAGGGCTTGGATGTGTATTGATGCAGCGGGGGAGAGTGATAGCCTATGCCTCACAATAGTTGAAATAATATGAGAAGAACTATCCTACCCACGATCTAAAGTTGGCGGCAGTTGTTTACGTGCTGAAGATTTGGAGGCACTATTTATATGGGGGTAGGTGTGAGATATTTACTGACCATAAGAGTTTAAAATATTTCTTCACGCAGAAGGAATTGAATATGAGGTAGAGAAGATGGCTAGAGCTAATAAAGGATTACGACTGCACTATTAGCTACCACCCGGGAAAGGCTAATGTGGTTGCTGATGTTTTGAGTCAGAAATCAGTGGAATCATCTGTATCTGCAGTGGAGATTCAGCATCCGATTCAGATGGAGCTGGAGAGGCTCGGTGTGGAGCTGGTAGAGGGCGATCACCAGGTGTTCATTGCTAACTTGGTTTTACAGCCGACTCTACAAGAGAGGGGATTAAAGCAGCTCAGAGGAATGATGCAGAACTAGTAGAGCTTATGGGAAAGGTACAGGATGATCAGGAACCAGAGTTTAGCATTTTAGATGATGGAGCCCTGAGGTTCCATATCAGGTTATGTGTTCCTGCCGATCCTGAGATCAAGAAAGTCATTCTAGAGGAAGCACATCAATCCCTATATACTGTACATCCAGGTAGCACTAAAATGTACAGGGATATCCGAGAGTCCTTCTGGTGGAGCAACATGAAGAGGGAGATAGCTCAGTTTGTGGGTCAGTGTTTGACGTGCCAGGAAGTGAAGGCTGAGTATCAGAGACCGGCAGGATCGTTGCAGCCACTCCACATTCTTGAGTGGAAGTGGGAGCATATAGAGATGGATTTCGTCTCAGGATTACCGCCAGCATTGCATGGATAGGACGCTATTTGGGTAGTGGTGGATTGATTGACGAAGACTGCCCACTTTTTGCCGATCAGAGTTAGCTACTCCATGGACAGATTGGCTGAGATACACATCCAGGAGATAGTTAGGCTCCACGGCGTCCCAGTGTCCATAGTTTCAGATAGAGACCCACGGTTCACATCTCGTTTTTGGAAGAGTCTGCAAGAGGCCATGGGTTCTAAGTTGTCGTTCAGCACAACTTTTCATCCTCAGACAGATGGACAGACAGAGAGGACGATACAGATTTTGGAGGATATGCTACGAGCATGTGTGCTAGATTTTGGAGGTCGTTGGATGCAGTATTTGCCACTGGTTGAGTTTGCGTATAATAACAGCTACCAGGCCAGCATTGGGATGGCACCATATGAGGCACTGTATGGCAAGAGGTGCTGATCCTCGTTGTACTGGGATGAGATTGGAGAGAGACAGATATTGGGGCTAGAGCTGATACAGCAGACTCAGGATAAAGTCAGACTCATTAGAGATAGGATCAGGACAGTGCAGAGCCGGCAGAAGAGTTATGCTGATACTCGTCGGCGAGAATTGGAGTTTGACACAGGAGATCACGTGTTCCTGAAGGTGGCACCGCTGAAGGGTGTTATGAGGTTTGGGAGGAAGGGTAAGCTGAGCCCTAAGTATATTGGACCATTCGAGATTCTTGAGAGAGTGGGTCCAGTTGCCTATCGTTTGGCATTACCACCGGTCCTATCTAGGATCCATGACGTATTCCATGTTTCTATGCTGAGGAAATACGTCCCAGACCCCTCCCATGTGATTAGATATGAAGCACTGGAGTTGGGCGATACGTTAGCTTATGAGGAAGTGTCAGTGCAGATTCTTGACTAGAAGGAACAGGAGCTACGAACGAAGAAGATTCCACTGGTAAAAGTTCTGTGGTGCAACCATGCCATTGAGGAGGTTTCTTGGGAACTAGAGGATTAGATGCGCCAGAGATATCCGCACTTATTCAATGGAGTTAGAGTTGAGCCAGTCAAGTGAATGGAATATTGTTGTAGTTTTTATTTGTATAGTGTAACGTAAGATAGATAGAGTTTTTAGTTTTGAAATGTGAATGGTTTTGGGAGAATTTTGAATAGTTGTAATCTCCCAGAGCCCTCGTTGTAATCACGGTATTCCTCCGCCATAAGTGAGGATAATCAATAAATATTGGAAGTGTTTTTACTAAGGAAGGGAAATAGGGGAATGGCAAATTTCGAGGACGAAATTTTTATAAAGAGGGGAGAATGTAAAAATCCCAAAAAGAGATATAAAAGATTAGTGGATTGATTTCCAAAAAAAATAAATAATAATAATTAATTATTTAATTAACTAATTAATTAATCAGATTTAAAAGAAAAAGAAAATTAAATTAATTAATTAATTAAAATTTATTTTTATTTTTATTAATAAAATATATTATTATTATATTAATTAAATATATTATAATTATTATTATTATTATTATTATTATTATTATCATTCTTGAAGCTAGAAGCTTCAGGAATTTGGCAGCAGGCCCCCCCTTTTCTTCCTTTCTTCTTCTTCTTCTTTATCTTCTTTTCTTTTCTTTCATTTTTCCTGCGCGTGCAGGATCATTCTCTCTCCTCACGTTCTCTCTCCTTCTCTCCTTGATTTCGTGACGGATTTTCGCCCGATCGAAAATCCGAAGATACCACTGGACTCCATTTGCCGCTGCCGTCATTTCTACCGGAGCGGATCGGTGTAGGAGCGGCGTAAGCGTATTCCCTGGGATAAGTCATTTTTCCTTTTTTCTTTAATTTCTTACAAAATATAAGCCCAATTGATGAACGGACACTACCATGAGAATCTAGGGATGATTCTCTACAAGTCTAGTGGGACAAAATTCTCGTGGGGGTGTCGGACCAAAACCCCAAATTTGGGGTGCGGCGATTATTAAGGGGCTTATTTTTAATTAATTAGCATTAATTTAGAAATGCTAAAATATTAAGCATTTGGAACTGAAGTAGGATTTTTGAAATTTAGGGCCCGGGTGAGCGCCGCGGGTGTAATTTTGGGACCCGCAGGAAAAATTTGAAAAATTAAGTGGGGATGTTAAATAATAGTTTAAATATTAATTTGAGGTATATGGAGCCTAAGAAAGGCTAGATGAGTATTATTTTGGAGAAATAGATTAATTAATCTTGGAAAAAATGTAAATTGCAGGAGTTAAATTTTGGGCGCCAAGGGCGTGAAATTTTGGATCTTAACAAATTTCTTAGTAGTCAGGTAAGGGAATAAACTAAAACAGTGATTTTTCATACAAATTATTATTGATTATGAGTAAATTTATTTTCAGAAAAGCATATGTTATATTGTGTATTACGCATAAAATGTAAGATTGGGAAAATACTACTATGATGATTAAAATGTATATGTATGTATGAGATGTAAGTAATTCACGATTTTAGAATATGAAGTATGACTTTTAACAGCATATGTGTGGCATGAATATTATTTTGTGTGAAATGTATTATGATGTGAAAGATTTTACGAACAAAGCATGATTTCAGGTATTATGAAAATATGAGTTATGTTGTGATGGTTTTGACGATTATCTGATAAATGATGTATTTTCAGAATATATATACCTGAAACAATTTTAGCGCGAGGCCATATATTTATGTTATTGGCACGAGGCCGTATTTATGTTTTTGGCACGAGGCCATATATTTATGTTATCGACACGAGGCCGTATTTATGTTATTGGCGTAAGGCCATGTATTTATGTTATCGGCACGAGGCCGTATTTATGTTATCGACACGAGGCCGTATTTATGTTATTGGCGCGAGGCCACGTATATATGTTTTCGACATGAGGCCATAATGACTATATTTTTGGCATGAGGCCGTAATGATGTTATATATATGATCATGTATTATATGTTATCACCACCAGGATGTTAGTTTAGTTCAGTTCAAGGGCTCGGTACTGTAGCTATATGTGTAGATCAGATATCTATGTCAGATTAGTGCTAACCATCCCACGAGGGGATGGGAGATGGATAGTTGATGTGACTTTCAGTAGAGTGTGGACGTCCACCTGGCAGTCCGGACCAGGTGTGGCGGGCTCATCGTACTTACAGACATATTTGATTCGGTACTGGTCGGCCAGCCATTGTCGGGTCCCGCCTTCGAGCTGCACAACCCGTCATGGGGGGTAATACATGACACCAGCTAGCTAGTCATCCTGGGTTTGTTTTCAGTACTACAGTTATAACAGATGATTTTATGTATGTTATGATTTATTAACAGATGTGAAATATATGTTTACCGAGTACAATATGATGATGTTTATAGAATTATGAAATATACTATATACGTACAAATCCATTAAATATTCATGTTGCCACACAGCTGTATTTAGTTTATTTTCCCTTACTGAGAAGTGTCTCACCCCCAAACTTAATTAATTTTTCAGGAGCCCCTGAGAGACCAGCGAGTCAGGGCCGCCGTTGAGCTAGTGAGATTACCTTGTGATAAAGGTAAGATTTTGTAATAGGGTCAGAGTTATTTTGTGTTTGACCCTAGAGATATTTTGATGTATGTGAGGATGTATAGAATGCTCTGGTATTATGTTTTATGATTGGATGTTTGAGATTTTATGTTTACTGCTGCTAGGTTTTCCACTGTGTTTGACAGGTGTCCCCGCTACCCACGGGTTTGGGTTGACCATTATATTTATTATGTGATATTTTATGTTAAGAAATTGAGGGACGTTACACCACTAGCTCAACACTCTCCCCAGTGCCTCCTACCACAAGTCTGACAAACTGGAGGACCCTGCCCTGTCTGCACCTCGCGTCCTCCCGTCTCCTGTCTCCGCCCTCTACCATGATTACCTCTCCTCCACTGACCCGACCTGTGACCCTGCTGGTAGCTCATGGATGGAAATCTCTTCCTCTGTCCCTGCTCATCGGCATCAAGATGCTTGCCAATCTCTGCCAAGGCTACCCTGTTGACTAACTCAGCAAAGTCCTGGATCCGCTGCTGGAGAACTTGATAAAACATGCTACATACTGCTGGACAGATAGCTGTCCCTGCTTCAAACTCAGGAACTCTTCTACCCTAGCCTCCCTCACAGTAGCTGGAAAATACCTGTCAAAGAACAGATCTTTAAACCGGTCCCATGTCATAGCTATTGGAGTCACCCTCTGCTGCTCCAATAGTCTCACCGCAGTCCACCACCTCTCAGCCTCTTCTTTCAATCTATAGGTGGCAAAGAGGACCCTCTGTTCCTCAGTAAACTGCAGTACAGTCAAGATTTTCTCGGTCTCCTGCATCCAGTTCTCAGCGGCTACAGGTTCAACTCTGCCTGAGAACGCTGGAGGATTCATCTTTGTGAACTTCTCTATGGTGCACCTTTGGCCTGCAGATGGACCACTCTACTCCCTTGAACTCCTAGCGATCTCAACCATAACCTGCTGAGCCATGCTACATAATACAGCGTCAGAGTCGATTCCAATTGCACCTGATGGTCTTGCTCCATCACTGCCACTCGCATGGGCACTATTTCCTTTTGGATCCATCTTGGAAAATAGCAGTTGCAATTCAGTAATCCTATCCTCATAATTTACCCACCTATCCTCACCACTTATCTCAACATTTCTAACTCATTTCTAATCCTTAGTCCTACATTCTAGGAACACAACCCGACAATAGCTTACTATGGTTTTCCTGAAATCATCACCCCAGGAAAAATACAGAAACTACCACGGAAGTCCTACCTTTAGACTATAGAACAAAACCTCAAATCCTTTCCTAAACTATGGTATTGTTCCTGCTACATTCTAAAGTCTACAGAACCTAGCAACTTAGGCTCTGATACCAAGTTGTCACGACCTGCTCATTTTTCACATATTTTTATTTTATTTATTTTTATTTAAATCAACATCAATATCACATATCTCATATTCTAGCTCAGCAGGTCACCATCCACCTGGACCCGTGGGTACCAGGGATACATCATAACATAATCAGAAGCCTAAGCAGCAGGAAATATATATATTCACAATATTGTAAATACAAAACATCCATCATTTTACAACAAATACCAAAGCCACTACAACCACTGTATTTCCATATATACATCTCAAAAATAAGACCTAAGGACATTTCCCCAAAAATCTAACTATCCCTACAAAACTTACCCTTTCAAAGGGCAGATACACAACACTAGTTCAGCGGGGCTTTTCCCTTTCTTATCTGGGGTTCTTGAAAAGTTCATGAAATTTAGGGGTGAGACACCTCTCCGTAAGGGAAAATAAACTAATAATAGTGTGTTGCAACATGAGTACACCATGTTCCACATATACCATACATATCATATTCAGTACTGTTTATCAAATCTAGGAAAACATATGTATATCAAAACATGGCAGAACATACTGCATTTCATAAGCACATCTCATCTCATATTATAATAATAACATAAAACAATTCTGGTAGGTTAGCTGGCTATTGTCATGTATTACCCTCACATAACTGGGTTGTGTGGCCCGAAGGCGAGACTTGACAATGGTTGGCCGACCACTCCCAAGTCAAACAGTAGTCTGTAGGTCCGATGGGTCTATCAAGACTGGTCCGTACACCAAGGAAGATAACAACACACTTCTTGAAAATAACCACATTGACCATCCAATCTCACACCACTCCATAACAGCGGCGTTAACACAAATATCATAATCACGAAGACCATGGACACATAGCAACAGTACCGTGCAAGTGCTAGCCTAGACCAAGCCAACCAGGTTCTGATATCATATACTTATACTAAAAATCGTGATACATGGATAACTCATATCATTAATTATCAAATCATTCATATCATTCTTCACATATACATATATAATGAAAATCATCGGCCCGTATGCTGGTATTTCACATTTTATCATAGCTCGGCCCGTACGTCGGCAAATCACATAGCACAGCCTGTACGCTGGCAAATCACATAGCTCAGCCCGTACGTCGGCAAATCACATAGCACAGCCCGTACGCCGGTAGACATATCCACATAGCACGACCCGTACGCTGGCAAATCACACACACACACACACACATATATATATAAATATCTTGTCCTGTACGCCGATTTTCCATCATAGAAATCCATATCATCCCCATTCCCAGAAAACAGTATTTCACAACATTTTTATACTCATGCCACACTGAACAAATTTTCCACATATTCAACATATCATCATTTAAACAGTATTTTCCAAATATAAATTATATATATAAATATATTTATTTTTCCTGAAACCAGATGCTACATATATATACATGCATTTTCTCAAAACAAAACTAGCTTAGTTTATCCCCTTACCTGACTACTGAGAAAGCCCCTAAGACAATCTAGTCTAACTCCCGTAAGATTTCTTGACCAATACCCTGAAACTGAAAATTCCCAGTATTAAACTTCAGTATTTTTATATGTACAACATTTTTTATAACAGCCACAGACTCAAATTTCGCTTAAAAAACCTTACCTCAACTTAGGGATGATTTCCAACGTTCCCAATCAACACCCTTGGAAACGAAAACTCCCAGTATTAAACTTTAATATTTCAACGCGTATAACACTTTTCTCAATTGTCACAACTTCAAATTTGTCTTAAAAAGCCTTACCTCAACTTAGGGATGATTTCCAAATTGCTTTCTCCAACGATCCGCTCTGGTAGATTTGCAGAGAACTTCGCCAGGAGTATCATGGTGGCTTCGATTTGTCGAACCGGCATAAAACTGGCCCGGAATCGAAGAGAGAGAGAGAGAGAGAGAGAGAGAGAGAGAGAGAGAGAGAGAGAGAGAGAGTTGTAGGGGAGAGAGGAGAGAGAGAGAGAGAGAGAGAACACACCAAAATCAAAGCAAGCTTCCTGGAGAAGCTTGCACAATTATATATATATATATATATATATATATATATATATATATATATTAATATCATATTAACTTGCTAATTAAAGAAAAACTTCTTGAAGAAACTTGTACACTTTATATATATATACCTTTAACTTATATGTATTACATATATATCATAATAACTTACTTATACACACACACACACACACACACACACATATATATATATGTATATTTTCCTTATCATACTATTCATTTTACTTGTTAATTTAATTAATTTATTTTATTTTAAAATTTTATTATTTTATTATTATTATTATTATTATTAATTTTTATTTTTTCCCAGTTACTACAATGTGGATTTGGGAACTGAATTTATAATATTGTAGTATTAGCTGATACTTAGGTTATTAAGCTTCTAATCAATGTCACAATTGCTTTTTAGGATGGAATCCAAGGACAATACTGCCAACGTGGGAGGTAGTAGTAGTGAGGGTGCCGACCATGTGGCTAGCAATGACTCTACGAGTGTACTGCAGGATTTCGCACAACAGCTTATGGCTGAGGTGGTGCGAACGAATAGGGGGCAGGACCATCCTACAGCTGATATGGGATGCTCCATTGACCAGTTCACTAGAGTGAAGCCTTCTGTTTTCATAGGAAGTGTAGATCTGATTCGAGCTGAGAATTGGATTTGGGAGATTGAGAAGATCCGGGATGTTCTGAACTGTATAGAGAAACAGAAAGTAACCTTTGCAACATTCAAGTTATCAGGGGAGTCAGAGAGATGGTGGGTGTTGATAAAGAAAATGGAGGAACACCGACCAATACCAGTAGCGATGACGTGGGCCCGTTTTAGAGAATTATTCTTTGAATGGTACTTCCCAGCCACGGTTAAAAATGCGAAGACGGAGGAATTCACAAGTTTAACACAGGAGTTTCTGACAGTGTAGCAATACGCTGCCAGATTTCAGGAGCTATCCCGATTTGCTCCATTCATGATACCGGATGAGGCAATGAAGGCCTGGAAGTTTCAGAGAGGTATGAAGAAGGAGATCTGGAGGCATACAACGATATTGTAGTTTTAGGACTTTGCTACACAAAGCCACTATAGCAGAAGAAATTCTGCTGAAGGATGCAGAGGTCCAGGTTTCGAAGAAGAGGCCAGCGCTTCCCAGTTCTTCTTCTGGTGCAAGGCAAGGCAATTGGAAGATGAACAGTAGTGGTACATCTCAGAGCACCACACCCTATCGTGGTTGCCCTACGAGTGGTAAGGGGCACTCTGGGCAGTGTTGGAGGACTACAGGGGCTTGTTTGCGGTGTGGTAAGCAGGGACATCACGCAAAAGATTGTCGCATGCAGGGGAACAATGGAGCCCCACAATAGACATATAGGGGAGGTACGAAGTCGCAGCGTGGTGGTCAACAGGGGGTACAACTCAGGCTAAGGCATATTCCCTAACTCTAGGCGACGCAGAGAATGCTGGTGATGTAGTCACATGTATCATTTACATGCTTTCTCATAAAGATGTTATATTATTCGATTCAGGGGCGACACATTCCTTTATCTCCTGGAGATTCACTAAACTGTGTGGGTTAGAGATTCAACAACTAGATCATGAACTGGTAGTGGCTACGCCATCTGGGTCTGTAGTCGTATGTAGTAAAATAGTCCATGACTTTCCAATAGAAATTAAAGAGATGGTACTACCAGTTAGCATTATTGTGTTTGACATGCATGGCTTCGATATCATTCTGGGGATGGATTGGTTATCTGCCAGTTATGCCAGTATCAATTGCCACAAGAGAGAGGTGGTGTTTAGATTGCGCCAGGGGAGCAGGAATTCAAGTTCTTAGGGTCGTGTGTGCGTTCTGCACCACGGATCCTTTCAGATATGCAGACTAGGATATTACTCTTAGAGGGATGCCAAGGGTACCTAGAATTTGTGAAGGAAACGCCGGAAGAAGAACGTAGACTCGAGGGGATTCCTATAGTGTGCGAGTTCCCATACGTGTTTCTAGAGGACTAGCCAGGATTACCTCTAGATCAAGAGGTGGAGTTTGTTATAGAGTTGGTTCTAGGTACGATGCTAATATCAAAAGCTCCATATCGTATGACTGTAGAAGAATTGAGAGAGTTGAAGGTGCAGCTACAAGAGCTACTAGAAAAGGGGTATAGTCGACCGAGTGTCTCACCCTGGGGAGCACCGGTGATTTGTAAATAAGAAGAATGTGTCGATAAGGATGTGCATCGACTACATAGAGCTTAACAAGGTGACGATAAAGAACAGATACTCGCTACCCAGGATTAATGATTTGTTTGACTAGCTACAGGGCACGCAGATCTTCTTTAAAATCGATCTATGATCTGGGTATCACCAGCTAAAGGTAAAAGCAGAGGACGTTCCAAAGATAGATTTTCTATCCCAGTATGGCCATTACGAATTTATGGTTATGCATTTCGGTTTGACGAATGCACCTACGACATTTATTGATCTGATGAACAGGGTCATTCACGAGTAATTAGACTAGTTCGTCGTCGTATTAATAGATGACATCTTAGTGTACTTTAGGAGTGCTACATAATATAAGGATCACTGAGATTGGTACTGCAAATGCTCAGGGAAAAGAGGTTATATGCTAAACTGAAGAAATGTGAGTTCTGGCTGGAACAGATTGTGTTTCTAGGGCATGTAGTGTCTAAAGAATGGGTATCAGTGGACCCGGGTAAAATAGAAGCGGCAGTGGACTGGGCTAGGTCGAAGAATGTTCAAGAGGTCAAAAGTTTTTTGGGTCTTGCAAGATACTACCGATGATTTGTAGAAGGGTTCTCCTGTTAATCTAGTCCTTTGACATGAATCATGAGGAAGAACGTGAAGTATGATTGGATGGATGAGTGCGAGAAGAGTTTCCAGGAGCTGAAACAACAACTGGTTACTGCTTTAGTTCTAACCATTCGATCTGGGAATGGTGGATTTGTTATCTTCAGTGATGCCTCTAAGAAAGGTCTTAGGTGTGTTCTAATGCAGCATGGAAGAGTGATTGCTTATGCTTCTCGTCAACTCAAAGAGTATGAGAAGAACTACCCGACACGTGATATGGAATTAGCAGCGGTAGTGTTTGTATTGAAAGTCTGAAGGCACTACCTATATGGTGAAAGGTGCAATATTTTTACCAACCATAAAAGTCTTAAGTACATTTTCACCCAGAAAGAGCTAAATATGAGACAACGTAGATGACTTGAGTTGATAAAGGACTACGACTATACCATTAACTATCACCAAGGAAAAGCAAATGTGGTAGTTGATGCTTTGAGTTGGAAGTCTGTTGATGCATCAGTCTCAGCAGTGGGAGTTCAACATCAGATCTGTATGGACCTGGAAAGGTTAGGCTTAGAGGTTATGGAAGGAAATCACCAGGCTCTTCTTGCTAGCTTAGTGGTACAACCGACCTTACAAGATAGGATTAGAATAGCTCAGAAGGAGGACGAAGAGCGGGTAGAGGTTATGGAAGGGGTATATAGTGGTTTAAAGCCGGATTTCAATGTCTTTGATGACGGGATATTGAGATTCCACGATAGGGTTTGTGTACCAAATGACACCAAGATTAAATGGGTCATTTTGGTGGAGGCACACCATTCACTCTACACCGTACATCTAGGAAGTACGAAGATGTACCAAAACTTGAGGGAATCTTTTTGGTGGTCGAACATGAAAAGAGAGATTACCCATTTCGTAAAGTAGTGCCTGACATGTCAGCAGGTCAAGACAAAGCACCAAAGGTCAGCAGGACCCCTTCAACCACTTGACATTCCCAAGTGGAAATGAGAGCATATATCGATGGATTTCATATCGTGGTTACCTACGGCGGTGCATGGGCATAGTGCTATATGGGTTATAGTTGATCAACTGACGAAGACTGCACATTTCATTCCAATCAAAGTCAGCTATTCTATGAATAGGATGGTAGAGCCATATGTGTATAGGATATTGTATGACTCCATGGTATTCCAGTTTCTATCATTTCAGATCGAGACCCACACTTTACTTCTCGATTCTAGAAGAGTCTATAGGATGCCTTGGGATCGCAGCTTACTTTTAGTACTTCATTTCACTCGCAGACGGATGGATAGTATGAGAGTACTATTCAGACATTAGAGGATATGTTGCGGGCATGTGTACTATATTTTGGGGACAGTTGGATACGGTATCTACCGCTTATGGAATTTGCATATAACAACAGCTACCAAGCCAATATAGAGATGGCACCATATAGGCATTGTATGGTCGTCGATGTCGATCTTCATTGTATTGGGATCAAGTAGGCGAGTGCCAGATACTAGGACCAGAATTGATTTAGCAGGCCTCTACAAAGGTCGTGTTGATTAGAGAGAGAATCAGAGTAGCTCAGAGTCGGCAGAAGAGTTATGCTGATACTCGCCAACGAGAGCTAGAGTTCAAGGTAGGAGATATGGTATTCCTAAAGATTGCTTCGATGAAATAGATGATAAGATTTTAGAAGAAGGGGAAACTAAGCCCTTGGTACATTCGGCCCTTTGAGATCTTAGAAATGGTAGGTCTGGTTGCTTATCGAGTGGCATTACGCCCAGCACTATCCAGAGTTCATGACGTGTTTCATATGTAAGTGCTGAGGAACTACGTGCTAGATTCTTCACACGTGTTGAGTTACGAGCCTCTAGAGATCAGTGATGCATTAACATACAAAGAGGTTTCAGTATAGATTTTAGATCAGAAGGTGCAGTAGTTATAGACTAAGGAAATATCGTTAGTGAAGGTATTATGGCATAATCATGCAGTGGAGGAAGCTTCATGGGAATTAGAGTCAGAGATACGCCAAAAGTACCCTTTGTTATTTAGAGATAGTTAGAGGTATAAAGGTAAGTAGAATAGGTGGTTCAAATTATTTTAGATGTGGTCTTCGGGAGAGTTTTGTATGTGTTGTAATCTCTCAAAGTATCATGTTGTAACCACGGTATTCCTTCGCCATATGTGAGGTTATGTAATAAACTTGGGTCGGAGCCGCTATGTGGGTGGTTGCCGACTCTTCTATAGAACTGAGTTATAAGGTAAGGTTATGCTTAGAAATGGTTAATAAATTTCAAGGACGAAATTTTTATAAGGAGCGGAGATTGTAGAGACCTGAACCTGTAAAATAAGAAAAGGGTAAAAAGGTAATTTTAGCAGGCTTCGTCAATGAAGCCAAGGTTCTCATCGACAAGGGCCCTTCTGCGTTTTGTCGTTGAAATTCAAAACCTCGGCGACGAAGAGATCCCGACCAACAGGAAAAATATCAGACAAGGGTTCATTGACGAAGGAAAGAGGTTTGTCAACGAAGAGCCTTCTGTGGCTCGTCGATGAAGGCACCATTCATCGATTAGTTTGATCAGTTCAAGGGGTCTATAAATATCATTTTTGGTTGCTTAAGGGTTAAGAAACTCCAAATGCACACACACACACACACACACACACACTCTCTCTCTCTCTCTCTCTCTCTCTCTCTCTCTCTCTCTTTGATCCTTTGCTGTTCGTCACCCGAATCCACAATCTGATGTTACTATGTGGATCAAGGGGAAAACCTCTACGATTATAGTGGATTGGATCTTCGTTTTGAGGACTTTCGAGTTTCATCCCGAAATCGAGGTAAGGGTCTAAGTTTGTTTTTGGTTTGGTAGATTTATAGTAAATAGGATTGTATTTAAGTACTGTTAATTGGTTTTTAGGTTTTGAGAACTTGGTTTGTTGTTTTGGAGCCTGGTAGCTCATGTTTTTGAATTCAAAAAAAGGCAAGGGAATTTGTTTACATTAGTCTTTTTAGAAAACTAAACCGCTAAAAAGTTAGCTTATGTTTATATGCATGTATTGACTGCTTATTTGCAAAGTTTCACTAGGTAAAAATGTTGGTTTTACGATTTTATGATTTTGATAAAAATGAGGGTTTTGGCGTATGATCTCCAAACTTTTTAAAACTTATTTATTTATAATAATCTTAACGTTAGAGATGCTTGAATCCCTTGTTTTCCGTTTAAATGATATTTATCGAGTTGTATGCTATGTAACAGATTTTGACCAAACGAGTGTGACATATGATATGAAATGGAATATGTGAATCTGTTTAAATACGTATATAAACTATGGGAACTGAAGTTCCATTTTGCTATCTGAAAATGTGGAAAACAGGTGCCAGTTATATACCGAGCTTCATATGTGAAAAGGGTTAAACCGAGAGTTTGTGTGCCGGTTTATACCACAGTATGAATGAATGAGGTTGTGAAAGTACTGGAATTGCACAGGTGATTTGTGAATTTGAAACAAGTTAATTTGTTTTATCATAAATTGTATATATGATATTTGAAACCGCATCTTGTTACTATTATATCCTTAAAAAGCCCACCGTTATATGAGAGCCTTAAAAAGTTCATTGTTATATGAGAGCCTTAAAAAGCTCAACGTTATATGAAGTCTTATAAAGCTTAAGTGTGGTTCTGTTGCTATATTCTAGATACAGTGCAACCACATATCTGATTTTCAGTGTGGGTATCGAGATAGTTGGCTGGATTTGGAGTGAGCCATTGGTGGATTAATGGATCAGGTGGTTCCAATCAGACTATAGTAAATCGCACAACTCGAGCCAAGGGGTAGTGTTGGCATTTGTTATTATTGTTTCTAAGCTAGACAGTGTTCTAAATATGCATATAAATGATTTAAAAACTAAAATGGGCAAAGTCACAGGTTTGAGTACCGGACGGAGGGATCGTACAATGTATGAGCCTGTACCCTACCCTAACCTCGGGAACAATCTTTTGGAGATTGTAAGAACATGTCATGTTTTATGTAGAGACCTAAAGAATTATGGTATTTAAATAATAAAAGAGGGAGAAAAGGAAAATTGTAAAGGAGGTCACAGCAGGTCGAAGCGTTCGTCAATGAAGTGGCTTATTGCTATCTTCAATGGGGACACGTGTCTCGTAGACGAGAAGATACCAAGAGGCTATTTTCAACTTTGAATTTCATCGATGAGGAAAAAGCGTTTGTCGACGAACTTCCTTTGTGGCCTCGTTGACGAAGTGACATGGCTCGTCAACGAGTGCAAGTGTATAGATAGCCTAAACTTGATTTTCTCTATAGAAATCACGCGAAAACCTTCCTCTCTCTCTCTCTCTCTCTCTCTCTCTCTCTCTCTCTCTCTCTCTCTCTCCTATTTGTCGCCTCCCACTTCTCTCTAAGATTTTGGGCCAGTTTCTTGCCGGATCGACGATACGAGGCCACCACGACACTCTTGGGAAAGTTCTCTTCAAGTTTACTGGAGTGGATCGTTGGTGGGGCTAACTTGGACTCCATCCCAAATTCAAGGTAAGACTTTTTATTTAGTATTTGGTTTTCCTATAGTTATAGAATAGGTAGTGCTCAAAGAAATACTGAAGTTTTGTTCGGGGCAATGTTGTTTACAGGTGTTGAACGGGGAACCTTGCGGGTGTAGGACTGGTTATTTTAGGGGCTTTTCAAAAGTTAGGTAAGGAGATAAATTAAGTCAGGACTTCACGAAAATGAATTTGTTATTTTACAACATTTAATTTCAGACAAATATGTATAATGTAGAATTATGTTGGAAATAATGTAGTTAATCAGAAATATGTTTAATACCTCTTTTGTGTGGCATGAGTAAAATTTACCATGGAAAATTATGATGATGGAATAATATGTTTACAAAATAAGTATGTTTTTACTGCTTTCAGGAAAATGCTAAAATGATACAAGGATTTTTCAAACTAAGGTTTTTATATGATATGTCGGCGTATGGGGTGAGGTTTTTATATGATATGTCGGTGTACAAGTCGAGGATGCAATACTAGCGTAAGGGCCGAAGGTTTTTATGATATGTTATGCAAAATTATATGAAGATATTAACTTGACAGTTATTATTATGAAATAGCCATGTGTCATTATTTTGGAAATATGTTATATGTTATCAGAACTTGGTTGGCTTGATTTAGGTTTTCACGAAGCATGGTACCGTAGCTATATGGTCACGATCATGATTATGTTAGTGCTACCACTAGCCGTACGGGGCAGTGGGAGATTGAAAGTTGATGTGGTTTATTGTAGCGCAGGCATCCCTCTAGTGTCCGGACTAGGAGGGGTAGACCCATCGTACTTACAGACTTTTGTTTGATCTAGTGTGGTCGGCCAGCCATTGCTAGGTCCCACCTTTAGGCCACACAACCCAGTCATGTGAGGGTAAGACATGACATCAGCCAGCTATCCATCTAGGGGGTTTTCTATGTACAGTTATATGAGATGATTTTTATGTATAGAAATCCAGTATGTTATATCATGATATGATAAAATATGTTTTCCATGGATATGATATGGATAGATTTACCAAGTATGACTTTTATAATGTTATATGCAAATCACGAAATTACTCATGTTGCCATACACTGATATTAGTTTATTTCTCTTACTGAGAGGTGTTTCACCCCAGTTATCTAAACATTTTCGGAGCCCTAGATAGAAGAGTAGATAAAGTTCCGCAGCATTAGAGTTCAGCTATTTTACCCTGTCTAAAGGGTAAGTCTTGTTGCTAGAGTCTGACAGATTTTTGGGTGGTGACCCTAGGCCACTTTTGGATGTTTTGGGTTATGTGTATGTTTATGACAGTTGTAGTAAGACTCTGGTATTGTGTTGGTTCGAAAATTTGATATGTATATGATTTTATGTTTCCTGCTACTTAGGAATCTGTGTTGTTTTTCAGGTATTTTCCTAGTACTCATGGGTCTAGGTTGATTATGATTTGTCAATATTGTTATATTGAATATTATTATAAAACAAAAATGGTAAAATAAGTAGGTCGTTACATTTTAAGTACGATTGTATGTATTAGAGGATTCAATTAGAAGCTCTGGTGTTGGTCTATTAGATTCCATATGAATGTTTATGTTTTTTGTTGTGCATGATATTAGATATCAATATTAAACACCTATGTGTCCCTATTAAGGGCGGGTGGTATATGTATGTTCATTTAGAGACAGGTGTATTATACAGGTGTAGTAGCACTCTGGGGCCATATAACGGGTCGGGGTGTTACATCATCCCTATGATGTAAGTGCATTTATCCTATAACGGAGGATGTTGAGTTTTTAAAACTCTTAATAATAATCTGTATCTCTTATGAGTGGGGTGTGAGAGTTACATGAGCACCCTTGACAGATTTCACCTATGTTAGCGTGGGAGTGAGATCGCTCTCTATGAGAATTGGGCTTATTCTCAAATATGCTCATGAAACCGGGATTAGCACAAGGCCAGAACGTGCTAGCTATTAAGGCTCATGTCAACACCTGAATGATTATGTGTGAACAGTAATACTTTATTTCCCTTAAGCAATCATAATTCAAGTCTGAGACCACTACTGACTCTAGAGTAAAGAATATTGTTCACTAAGTGAAGGTTCAATGTAGAGCACACCTTCATTATGCATAATTGTTCTTATTTGATTATTAAACTCTCTATATGAATGGTACATGCATAATATTAAAATGAGGGGGGAATTGTTAGTGCATGTATTTTAATATTATTATTGTATTATTTGTGTATTATATAATACCATTTTATTTTCATCTTGGAAAAGAAGATGTACCTTGGATTGGGTTATGGTCATTCATTCATGTATCTCATAAATGCATAAGATTAATTATATGAATGTACCTTGAATCTAGGGTTGTATCTACTGAATATATACACATCATATTTATTAAGTACATGGAGAATGAAGGGTCATTTGTGCCTATAAATAGACCCTTGAGGCTTTAGCACAATACACCAATTTCTTCTTTTCATTCTCATCATATCATCCTTATTTTTGAGTCTAGAGAGTTTGACAAGCAAAGAAAGGTGTTTTTTTGTGGAGCTTTTGATTCCTCCGTTTGTGCAGAATTGGAAAGTCATACGATTTAAATCGGGCTGTTGTATCCTGGGAGAGACAAGTCTTGAGGAGTTCTACTGTAGCGATTTGTGGGTTAAGCCAATAAACCGCAAAGGGCTTGAATCTCTTTAAAGAGAGCTAGATATCCGTGCTTCAGCCCATTTGTGAGTCGTAGTTATATTTATATTTTATTTGTATCTAAGTTTTATCATTTGTATATCATTATCTTTTTTAATAATAAGTTTTAGAACGTATGGAGAAAGGGAATTTGGGTATGCATCTCTTCAATTTTATATTTTTTTTATTCTTTTATCTTGTCTATTGGGGAACCTACAATTTTTCTTCACTAGTTCTAGGATACTAAGACAAGGTGAGCTTTGGTGCCTTTTTCATTTGTTGCGGTTATGGAAGCATTTGAATTCATCTCTAATGCTTAGCAATGGTATTGAGGAAGTTCTCAAAAATGGAGTTCATGTGGATAATGACTCTAATTTTATTTAGTTTTACAACTATTTTTCGTTGACAATACTTCGATTCATTTTTTTTTTTTTTTTTTGTGAAAAACCTTGTAATGATATACAATAATTGTAGGGCATTTTGTTGTGCTTGAAGTGATGCTTAGTTTGAGGATTGAGTCTTGCTAAGAGCTAGCAAGCTGTGTCCACTTGGTGAAGTGAATGATATACAATCTCTTGCAGATGTTTTAAATTGTGAAATTAATACTCTTCCTACTATTTATCTTGGTTTGCCACTTTGAGCTTCTTACAAACCAAATACTATTAAGGATCCTACTATTGAGAGCTTTGAGAAAAGGTTAGCATGCATCTTAATCAAAAAGCAAGTTATCTATAGTTGCCAGTAGGTTAACTCTTAGTAAAAGCACCCTCTCTTCATTGCCTATTTATTCTGTATCTGTATTTTCTTTAATAGTATTTGTTGTAGAAAGACTAAGAAAAGAGACAAAGAATCTTTTTTTTTTAAAGAGGTTGTTTAGATGAATTCATATTCTATTTAGTGACTTTACATCAATTAATGCTTCCTAAGGTGCTCGGAGGTTTGGATACCAAATCTCTTTGCATGAAGAGGGCATTCTAGCTCATTAAAGCTATGGAGGTTTTGTAAGGAAACACGTCTTTTGGTGTGATTCTATTTGTGCTAAACATGGTTATGATTAAAGTACTTGGTCCTTTTCTCCAATTAGTTGTGCCTATGGACGTAGCTTTTCATTTGGTATCTTGATGAATTTGGAATTGTTCAAGAAGCATGCTTGAATCAAAATTGGATATGGGATCCTCTATCTCTTTTTGGAAAGCTCATTTATCCAATTCTTCACCTTTAAATGATAAAAAAAAAAAATTGCTAGTCTTCCCCGTGATTGCATCCTAAGAGACATTTCGAGAAGACACAGGGCTAAGTATGGACCCCATACTTGGCATGGGCCCTATGCCTACTCATTCTCTTGTTGGGATGCCCAATAGTACAATATAGCACTGTTAGAAGGCTTATAGTACTTCTATTAAATGATTTGTTTCCTTCATTATTTCTTTTATCTTCATGTCATCGACAATGACATGGTCAATATTTGTATTTCATAGCTTACCATATGTTTTGGTCTCTTAATTTTCACAAGATTCCTTATGGTTTAGATCATATAGTTATTATTATTATTATTATTTTGAAAAAACTCTATTCTGTGGATATAGTCAAAGTAGTGGAGGATGTGACTCATTGAAGGTTCATTATAATTAAATGGGACATTAAGGCTCATTCTCTTTACAATTATTTATGTGATGATTATTTTCACTATATTTTGCATATTCAAAGTCTCCATCAAAGCTACTTCAGTGCTTAGTGCCAATTCCCATGAGGATTTTATTCTCTCTTTTAGTTTTCTAATTGGTGTTTCTCATGACAAAGGGAGGAAAATTCATCATCTCTTTGCATTGCTTGTTCTCAACAAGTATATGAGCAAAAGTGCTTCAATTATGTTATCTCTCTCGAGTATTTTGAGTAATTATTAATAATTTTCTTCTAACTTGGTATTTTTTAAAGAAAACTAAATTTATGCTGATCAATTCTGGCAGCTATATTTGTTTAGAAATATAGAAAGAAAGGAATATATAGTTATTGCTTTAACAATGAGGAGTTTGGATTAATGATGCGCAATTTCTCATTCATTAAGGCAACTACATTCTCTTGGACTCATCTAATTAAGGAGTTTCGATCTTACTCTTTCTCTAATATAATTTTCTCTCTAACTTCTTTTTTAATTTTTGTGCATATAATTTTTTTGTTCATTCTTATATAGTTAAATGAATTATATATATATTTTTATCTAAATAGTAAAAACATTTCATCCAAGCATACAAGAATAAAGAAAACTAACTAGAAATTAATAGAAATAGAAGAAAGAGAAGAAACGAAAGAAGGAAAGGAAAAATATTTAAATTCTTGGGTTAAACGAGTCCAAAAAATAATCTCTTAAGATGAAAAAAAATATTTTTTTGGAATCTAGCTCATTTTTGTTAAAGTAATTTCAATTTTTCTCCTTCCAAACATCCCAACATTTAGATGTGGGAAATTAAATACCACACTTTCGATCCATAATCCTTAATATTTTTAAATGTCAATTGTTCAAGAGATCAAAATGGAAACTAGGGTAGCCCACATAAAAGCTATTGAAATTCAAGAAATAAGCTCAGACCTTGGCAATAAACAAGCAATGTATAAGTAAATGCTCAAAAGATTCCTTGACACTCTTGCATAAGAAACATTTAATGAGAATTTGCTAGTCTCTTTTTTGGAGCAAATTGCATGCATGAATTTCCACCAAGCTGTTCATAGAAAAAAGAAAAGAAAAAAGATTTTTTTGAAGGGATAATAAAAAATTAGATTTGTTTGCATGGGAAGTGTGGCTAGGGGTTAGAATGATGTTGAGTAGAAAACCATAAGAGAAACAAATTGTGAAGCTATTAGTAGGGGATCACACAATTTGATTATCACAAAATATTAGTTGTTAACCTAAACAAAGAGGGAAAATGTAACAACCCAACCCTTTCTACGGGCCAGTACAGCTAACACAAATACAAAATACCTGTACCTATTCAAGATACATAGACAACCCACCGTAAACAGGGACATACGGGTATAAATCATACATAATTACGATGCAAATGTCGCGGAAAATCATAAACATCCACTATAATTTCTACTAGACTTATACCAAAGTTTACCTGTCAAGCTTATAATTATAGACGTTTATCCCTAACGTATATCCATTACTTACAATCCCAAAAAATACTCCAACTATGTTCCATACATTAACAACACACTTACGTAGACTATACCCAAAAATACCACCTCCCGAGTCCCTTTAGCTACTAGGAACGATGTCCCGATGGACCTAAAAAAAAATAAGGTTAGATACGGGGTGAGACACTTCTCAGTAAGGTAAAAGGTGTTACAATAATGTGTGACTGCATATATGCATATTTTCATAAAAACTCATACATATGGAACATTTCTTTATACTATTATAACATATAGGATTTTTTCTGCACATTCAAGTATTTAAATCATGCATATGAATATTAAAACAACTACAAGCTTGGTATGACAAGTTTGCCTATTTACCCCCGTGGCACGGGTTGTGCACTGATACCTCTGATAGTGTCCTGTTCGTACATACAATGCTGAGCATCTACTATAGTCCGACCGCATCCTGGTTTATTTTTACCAACAGTTTACAAACTCCACACAAGTCGACTATCTTAAGTACCCACATTGATCCCTCATATGTGGTTGTACTGTACTGCCAGCATCGGAACCGTGCTTATAATAGTTTAGATTATTTTTCAACCCCATCACTGAAGTTTTTTTTCAACTTATTTTTCTAGCAAGCTGTGATTCCAGTATCATATTTGCAATTTATAATAAAATATAGTAACCTGTGCAATTCCAGTATTTTCACAAATTCAAATAATCACATCGGGTATAAACCGGCACACATCCTCTCAGTTTATCCTATTTCACAGATTCAACTCGGTGTATAACCGGCCCCTGTTTTTCACATTTTCAGTATAACAAGTTGGAACTCTGTTCCCATAATCCATATCAATAATATCGAATGTTAACAAATTCATTTTCGTCCATAAGTCACACTAATTTAAACAAAAATCCACTATATAGTACATAATGTAATAAATACCCTTTAAACAAAAATAAGGGATTTAGGCATCTCCTACATACATAATAATACAAATAAAGAAGTTTTGAAACATTTGGAGACCATACGCCAAAATCCATATTTTTACCAAAAACCGAAAAATCGTAAAACCGACATTTCTACTCCGTAGAATTTAGTAAATAAACAATTAAATCATACATATAAGCATAACCTAACTTTTTCGCGCTTTTTACAAAATATTGTTGTAATCAATTTCCCCTTACCTTAAACTTGAAACGAAATTACGTACGAAAATGATCCAAACCGACAACCCGAGATCCTCAAAACCTAAAAACCACAGAACATAATCTTACTATAATTTCGACTACTATCCAAATATTCAATCGAAATCGAAATCAAATCCTTACCTCAATTTTTGGGAAAACCCAAAAATCCTCAAAACAACGATTTGATTTGCTAAAGTTGTAGAACTTCCTCCTCTGATCCCCGTAGGAACTTCCGTTTTTAGAAATGGACGTCAAACGGCGAAAAATATTAGAGAGAGATAGGAATTTTGCTAGTTTAGAGAGAGAGAGAGAGAGAGAGAGAGAGAGAGAGAGAGAGAGAGAGAGAGAGAGAGAGAGAGAGAGAGCTTTGGGAGAAACTTAACTTCTAAGCAACCAAAATGGATATTTATAGGGCCTTTGACCGAGTCAAACTCGTCGACGAGGCGGCGTCTTCATCGACGAATCCGCCACACAGCTCGTTGATGTAACATTCCTTCGTCGTCAAGCCCAATTCCAGATATTTCTCTAACCCGCTCGGTATTTGCTCATTGACGAGACTTTGAATCTCGTCAATGAGGCTCTGAAGGACTTCGTCGACGAATGTGACTCCTTCGTCGATGAACCCAGCTTATTACGGGTTTGGGTCTCTATAGAAAAGATCTTTCGGAGGGCTAGAATCCATCCAAAGATCCATCGGAAAATATGTAAAGGAACAATTTCCTAATGATATTTGAATTACTTTCCAAAAATCCTTCAAACTTGCTAGGATCCTTCATCAACATAGCCATTAGCACCTTAGATTTGTTGTAACGACCATGCGTTGAAATGATAACCAAACTTTGTCTATATTATATTCCTCTAAAAACTTTGTCATTGCTTACAAAACTCTAATAGCTATTTTGATAATAATGTCTTATTCATTAATTATAGTGATTCAATTTTAAAGGTTTTGGAAGGAGTAATTTGTTCCAAGTAATAAGGTGGTACTTGATTTCTTTTGTGTAACCTCTTCACAAAAAATTCCTTCGTATTCTTTCAAACGTATTTGCAATAGAAATCAACAAAGGAAAAATACTAATTTTCCTTGTCACCGATTAAGAGATAACCATTCTTTTAATTAAGATAATAATTTTCTTTCTAAACATTCCACAATAGGATCCCTTTGATTTAAGGAGGATCCTAAGGGTAAGTCAAGATAGGAAGTTGGTAGAGAGTCCACCTCACAATTTAGAGAATAGTTGCCAAGGAATGCATATTATTAACAACCCCAAGTGAAAATATATGACTCTTGGCCAAATTAAATTTCAAACCTAAAATAGTTTTGAAACACATAAAAATACTCTTTAACCACTTAAATTTACCATATGATCGCAAATTCTTATAAAAAATTAAAGATTATTAAATGAATATGCCTATTTTTTCTGCTAAAATAGAAAATAAAGAGAGATAAACCTTCCTATTGTCTTGAGATTATTTTTATACCAATCCTATACTTTTTCCATATTGCCTTTAGAATAGCCATTTGACAAATTTTTAGCTAAAAATAAAAGTTTATTGCAGCAACAATGGTATAAAATTCATATTTACAAAAAGTTTGCCAACATGGCACAAGGATATACTGTTGATATCTATGTTTGTCTGTATTAGTATGTGTGCAGATAGAGTTTATATATAGGTCTCTAACGTCCAAACAACTAATCCTAATTTTATTAATTTTGAACTAAAAAATAGCTAACCATATATATATATTGTATATATGAGTGCACTAGAATAAGGTGAATATGTTAATCTTGAGTTATGTAAAGTAAGAAAATGACATTATTATGTATCACGGACGTGGATATCTCAAAGGTCAAAAGAAATCGCCCTCGTTTATCTGTACAATCAATGACCAAGAAGAATGTAAGCCAAACCTTCGGACCACGCAATCTCATTTTTAAATGGACAGTTCGTGGAACTCCTAATCCTACATAAAAGCTCAAAATAATCATAAAAAAATGTCAAGAGTCTGTCTTGGAGCACTTCCCAAGGTACTCAATAAGATATTGGGGGAAATATGCCGCTCACATGGTATATTTATCAATGACGATGTTGACAAGATTGAGTGAGGGAAAATGTCCAGGTCTTAAAGTTTTGCAATTTTAAGACATAATTTTGGTATATGATTCTTACTTGGAGGGAAGGTCGATTAAAATACGATTGTTATGGTTGTCGCGACGTCCCGGGAGCGCGTGTGCCCCGGGCGGTTAACTAAAAAATCAATTTTAATATTTTCATAGAAAAATATGGTGTAGGAGTCGCCACTAACCTTTAGTGCGGTTAGAACACATGATTACTACCCCGTTAGGGGTAGAATCGGTCTACATTACCAGAGTTGGGGTCGGGAGTTCGGTTACGCGAGGGGAAGGTACGAGCACCCCCTACGTGCCCGTTCTTACGAACGGTACCTAATTAATTTGAAATTATCCCTAAGTTAATCTAATAATTCTTTAAATTACTATTTTTTATGAATTTATAAATACATGTGAAAAATAAATAAATAAATAAATAAAATAATAAATAAATAAATATAATATATATATATATATATATATATATATATATATATATATATATTCCCTCAGAGCTTAGGGTACGTGATGCCCGAAGGCTCATACCCCGCAATAAAATCATAGGGATAATAATTAAGAAAATACACTCCCAAATTTTGAAATTATATATAAAATGTTTATAGGAATATACTAGTATGGGAGGTTTTAATATATATTAAAAAGATAATAAACTAATAAATTAAATTACTATAATACATGTAATAATAATAGGGATACATATATGCTATATATACTATATAGTAATAAATTGCTTATAGCACCTAATAACTTATCCTAATAATGAACCAATCCTAATAGATAGTAATAATACACGCATAATAATAATGTAACTCATATCATAATAATACTAAACTTAGAATAATAATAATAATGATACTATATCATATGTAATAATAATAACAATAATACTAATAATGACAATAATATACTACCATATAATACGATATTAACATCCTATAAATACAATAATAACAACCCGGAAATAATCAAAACCTTAAAGTTAATATTCAATATATACACATATGGAAACAATTAATACCTATGGAAACAATTTGGACCCTAAAATAAATGTACAAAATGCAATAATAAATATGGAAATAACTGAAATTATGGAAACAAATCGACCTAAAAATTAACATGTTAATAAACAATAATATATATTTAAAACAATTAATGAAATTAAGGCAACAAATCAAACCCAAATAATATATAATAATAATCAAAAACCCTATAACAATATAACTGCCCTAATATACAATATCAATATGACAATAATGATAACCCAAAATATACAATATCAATATGACAATAATGAAAACCATAAAATAACTATATAATAAGATCAACTAAATATTAACATGATAATTATATCAATAATAAACAATAATATCACATGAATACACAATACAACAATGATATTACATAAATATATATACTTGAACGTAACATTGAGATAACCATAATGATAACCTAAAACATACTATTTTAACAAGACAATTATGAAAACCATATAACGGTTATATTATAAGGTCACTTTAATATTAACATGATGACTATAACAATAATAAACACTAATATCACATGAATACATAATACAACAATAATATTACGTAAATATATATACATGCAACTTAGATATACAATTACAAGATGCAACCAATAATAACATAAATATAAATATATAAGGTTATAATAATAACAATCACATATGTATGTAAAAATATAGATAAAACAAATATGCAACATAATAATAATAATAGGCAAAATAAATACACATAAATCCACATAAATCATATATATAACAATATTACTAATAAAATACAGGTAATAGTAACGGTATAATCAATATAAAATATATGTGTACCTACTTGCCTATATACATATATATATATATATATATATATATATATATATATTAACACTAATCCATAAAACAATTGTGTATATCTGTGAGTGAGGGTGGTCTGTGTGTGTACAGTGTGCATGAGTGTGTGCAGAGATCAGGGAAACTCACAGCAAGCTTACCGTGGGCTGACGGAGAGGAGGCTAGTGGCCGGAGGATGGGCGATGAAGCGGTGATGGCGGAAACGGCGAGTGGTGGGACTGACAGTGATGACGGCGGCTGCTGGGTTGTCGTGCGTGGCCGGAGGCTGGTGTGACGGGTGGTGGCGAGGAGGACTGGCCGGTGGTCTGCGGGTGTTGCTGTGCGTGGGAGGTCCACGGCAGTGTTGATGGAGAACAGGGCAGGAGATGTGCTCGGGTGCTTGGCTAGTGTTGTCCGAGAGGTCTTAAGGCTCTGCCGGAGCGTGGCTGAGGTCGGTTGGTGTGGTGATTGCTCACGGCCGTGGAGTGTTGCAGAGAGTGGTCGAGAGGCCCGCTGGGGACTGCTGTGCTGGTGGGGTTCTGGCCGTGTGGGTTCCCTGCGGCTACTTGTGCGTGAAAGAGATGGGGAGAAACGAGAATGAAGGAGGAAGAAGATGGAGGGATGGTGAGGTTTGTGATTAGGGAGAGCCCCGGAAGGCCCCCGGGGAATCTCTGGGTAAGAAGAAGAAAAGCAGAAAATTTTTTATTTTTTATTTTGATTTGGCTCTGTGCTCCTGTGCGCTGCGCCCCCCGGCCCTCTTTGAAGAGAGGAAAGAGGTCCCTTATATAAAAAATTTTAGAAACCCTAAAAAAACTTCCTTTTTCGATTTTCTTTTTCTTTTTCTTTTTCTCTTTCTACTTTAACTATTATGGTAATAATGAAAATAGTAATACTAATAATAATAATTATAATAATAATATAAAGATCAATAAAGAAATAATAATAATAATAATAATACTAATAGTAAAATAGATAATTAAAATAAAAATAATAATGATATTATCAGTAAAATAACGATACTAAAAAGGTAATAATACAAAGATTAAAATTAACAATTAATAATAATAATAATAATGATAACATTACTAATAAAGATAAAGATAATAAAAATAATAATAGTCAAAACAAGATACTAATGCTAATAATAATAAAATAATAATGATAATAAAAATATTAAAAATAATAATGATAACAAAATAATAATAATAGTAATAACAAAAATAAATAAATAATGATGAGAATAAGAATAATAATAATAATAAATAAAAATACTAATAATAATAATAATAATAATAATAATAATAATAATAATAATAGATAAATAAATAAGAATAAAAAATGATAATGGTAAAGTAATAATAATAATAATAATAAAGTAATAAATATAATGAAAACTAATAATAATAATAATAATAATAATAATAATTATAGCAAAATAATAATAATAATATTAAAATAATAATAATAATAATAATAATAATAATAATAATAATGATAGCAAAATAATAATAATAATAAAATAATAATAATAATAATAATATTGGGCTTGGGTAAAAATGGGGTGTCTACAGCTGCCCCTCTTTGTAGGCTTCGTCGCTTCAAAGTAAAAGTAGGAACTCTCCTACGTTATTTGTAGCAACAAGCCTGCAAAGATAAAAGACGCTGATTTTGAACCAGTCCCAATGTAAAAAGAGACCAAAATGATTTGTGAAAACCGATTTGCATGTATGCTTGAGAGCACATGAGAATGACTTGCACCGAGTGTAGGAACCCGAGCTATAGTTCACAGAAAGGTGATTTGCACTGATTGTAGGAACCCGAGCTATAGTATAAGGATGATGCGCATCGGGTGTAGAAACCTGAGCGCTGAAATATGAAGATGATGTGCATCAAGTGTAGGATCTCAAGGGCTGCCCAGATGTAGGATTCTGAGAGTCTGTTGATTGTTCAAGTGTAGGATCTCGAGGACTTCTCAGATGTAGGATTCTGAAAGTCTGCTGATTGCTTGAGTATAGGATCTCAAGGACTTCTCAGATGTAGGATTTCGAGAGTCTCCTGATTGCTCGAGTGTAGGATCTTGAGGATTTCTTAGATGTAGGATTCTAAGAGTCTGTTGATTACTCGAGTGTAGGATCTCGAGGACTTCTCAGATGTAGGATTTCGATAGTCTCCTGATTGCTCGAGTGTAGGATCTCGAGGACTTCTCAGATGTAGGATTCCGAGAGTCTCCTGATTGCTCGAGTGTTGGACCTCGAGGATTTCTTAGATGTAGGATTCTAAGAGTCTGTTGATTACTCGAGTGTAGGATCTCGTGGACTTCTCAGATGTAGGATTCCGAGAGTCTCCTGATTACTCGAGTGTAGGATCTCAAGGACTTCTCAGATGTAGGATTCTGAGAGTTTTCTAATTGCTCGAGTGTAGGATCCTGAGGACTTCTCAAATGTAGGATTCCGAGAGTCTCTTGATTGCTCGAGTGTAGGATCTCGAGGACTTCTCAGATGTAGGATTCTGAGAGGTTTCTGATTACTCGAGTGTAGGATCTCGAGGACTTCTCAGATGTAGGATTCTGAGAATTTAATGATTGCTTAAGTGTAGGATCTCAAGGCTTTCTTAGATGTAGAATTCTAAGAGTTTGCTGATTGCTCGAGTGTAGGATCTCGAGGACTTCTCAGATGTAGGATTCTGAGAGTTTTCTGGTTGCTCGAGTGTAGGATCTCGAGGACTTCTCAGATGTAGGATTCTGAGAGTTTTCTGATTGCTCGAGTGTAGGATCTCGAGGACTTCTCAGATGTAGGATTCTGAGAGTCTGTCTGATTGCTCGAGTGTAGGATCTCGAGGACTTCTCAGATGTTGGATTCTGAGAGTTTGATAATTGCTCGAGTGTAGGATCTCGAGGACTTCTCAGATGTAGGATTCTGAGAGTTTTCTGATTGCTCGAGTGTAGGATCTCGAGGACTTCTCAGATGTAGGATTCGGAGAGTCTGTGGATTGCTCGAGTGTAGGATCTCGAGGACTTCTCAGATGTAGGATTCTGAGAATTTTCTGATTGCTCGAGTGTAGGATCTCGAGGACTTCTCAGATGTAGGATTTGGAGAGTCTGTGGATTGCTCGAGTGTAGGATCTCGAGGACTTCTCAGATGTAGGATTCAGAGAGTTTTCTGATTGCTCGAGTGTAGGATCTCGAGGGCTTCTCAGATGTAGGATTCTGAGAGTTTTCTGATTGCTCGAGTGTAGGATCTCGAGGACTTCTCAGATGTTGGATTCTGAGAGTCTAATTGCTCGAGTGTAGGATCTTGAGGACTTCTCAGATGTAGGATTTTGAGAGTCTGATGACTATTCGATGGGAATTTTGGACCGATGGTTAATGATGATTCGGCTGTAGAATCTTGACTCGCAATATGAATTTTCGAATTGATGATGAATACTTGGGTGTAGGATACCAAGAGCTAGATGAATTGTCAATTTGATGATGAATGCTCAGGTATAGGATCCCAAGATGAATTTTGAATTGATGATGATTGCTCGGGTATAGGAAACCGAGAGCCAGATGAATTGTCAACTTGATGATGAATGCTCAGGTATAGGATCCCGAGAGCAAGATGAATTTTGAATTGATGATGAATGCTCGGGTATAGGATCCCGAGAGCCAGATGAATTTTTGAATTGATGATGAATACTCAGGTATAGGATCCCAAGAGCAAGATGAAATTTGAATTGATGATGATTGATTGGGTATAGGATCCCAAGAGCCAGATGAATTTTTGAATTGATGATGAATACTCGGGTATAGGATCCGGCGATCTTTTGGAAGGTCAGTATTTTGGAAAATGGTTACTCTGCTGAGGGTGATCAATCGAGTGCGAGACCATGAGATTTTTCTGGAAAATGTCCTCAGGTGTAGGGTTCAGAATTATTTCACTCGGGGATTATCGATCAGGAACAAAATCTTGAGTTTCTTTGGCTGTCTTTAGATTACCCTCTTTAAGAATCAAGAACCAATGCATCAATTGCTTCCTTAGGTCAATTGCCCCAGTTTCAAAGTATGTCAATTTGTGCATGGGAGCCAGCTGCCCCAGTTTTAAAATATGTCTAGACAAGAATGGCTTAGTTAAGGATGCAAAAGAATTATTCAGAAGTTTATTCAACCAGGCAAGTATGAATGAATGGTGCTCTATTGCTATATGTATGCATGTTGCATGATATAATATGTACGCACTTTTTCTGTGTAATGCATGAAATGCATGACGATGCATGAACTTTCTTTTTCCAATGTGCCTATAATCAACCGATCAATCTCTAATCTTGACTATGTTGCCTCTGACCTGGTTCCCTCGAGACTTGCCTCAGCTGAATGGATTCATAACTGATCTTGGCCCAATTTTCTTAATGGAGGTGGTCAACTCGGCTCAAATGAAACTTCATCACAGAATCTACCCAGTTAAATGGATTTATAACTGCTCTTGGCCTTGTTTTCCTATTCATCCAATCTGATAAGAAGGTGCATGAATAAGTCCCACTGAAACTGAAACTTGCCCCAGATGAGTTTATCTGCCACTAATCTTGGCCTGGTTGTTAGATTCTTCTTGAATAAGCAGATCTCTAAAGTTCGACATGACATTTACCCCAGTTAAATTGACTGATTCTATGTGCATTATATTTCCTCAATGGGGACCTCCTCTATAAGAAGCACACCAGTGGTTCCGAAACTCTTCGACTATCCACCCCTTTGTTTTTTTTTTTTTAAATGAGGAATGATTATGCAATTATGACATCAACTTGTGAAATCAAAAGGTCAACCACCCAAAAATAGATGTTTTACCATGTTCCAATGCTATTACAAGAAATAATTCATACCAATATTCAAAAGTCATATGATATTGATGTTAATTTACCAAACTGAATGGCTGATCTTTTCTTCGACTGTTCCAGCTTTATCGATGGCCACCTCTCTTCTTTTGTTTCATCCTGCTGTGAAACCATTAGAAATTTCACCTATTTAAACGTTGTCTTTACTTTAGTCAAGTTCAACTCATGTTTTGATCTCAAGATGGTTTTTAAGACTCGGGACGAAACGTAAGCTGAGGGATACAGGTTTTCAGAATAAAATGGAAACTAAGGCTCAAAAATACCACCCCAAATAATGTTTTACGCCCCCAGTTTGAGTTGAGACGTTTTACAAGATGTTGACCGAACTTGTTATTTAAACAAGCTGCCTACGTACCTTTTCAGGATCAGGTCATCACGTAGTTCAGACTCGTCATTGAGTCTGACAAATCATTTGAGACAACAGTGTATACCAATCTGGTCAGGTCTTCATTTGGACCGTAATGTAGGCTAGGGGGTTATAGGTTAAAGAAGAAAAAGGTTAAATAAGGCTCAAAATTGTCAATTTTATCAAGGGTAATTTGGTCAAAGATCACATATGTAATATGTCCTTATTTCTTTTTTTTTTTTTTTCTTCTTTCTCTTCCCTGCATATTCTTTTTTATTGCACTTTTGCTCTTCCTTTTGTGAAGGACTTTTTAGCATTTTATTTGGACATCCTTTGGGACTGATTTCTCTTAAACTGCTCCAGTGTGGGGTGTGATCCTTTGACGGGTTAATCAATAAATGAATTTTTCAGGCTCAAAAGGGCTTGCAAGAGATTTCTTCTTTGAGTTTCTTTTGGGTAGCAGAAAAATGGCCTGCCATCATTTCGATAGCCCATTGTTGTCTCATATGACTTGCCAAACGTTAGGAGACCCAACCCAGGTTAACTTTTTGGTGAACTGACTTTTAAGAAAAGACTAGTTTAACATTCAGGCTCAACTTGGTTGACAATTGATAAATCAATATTTGGTTCTTTTTAGGGATAACTGGTCTGCCAAAGATGGTCATCTATCATTTGATCAAAACATGAATAGTGAATTGACTTGAAATTCTTGGCACAGCACAGATGTTTTACTGAATTCCTTCGAGATTCTTTATTTCTTCACAACATCTGTCTTTATAGGGTGAGGAAAATTGTTTTATCTTCTTCTGATTCCATCTCCTGTGTTTGGTTTTCAAAATTAACATCACTTTTTGGCTTATGAATATTGGTATTATTATTTTCCTTATCTTTACACGAAACATCAGCAAACAAATTTTTGGTTAACTGAACTCAAGACACAAGTGATATGAGAAAATGCATAATTCAATTTATTGATGAAAGGGAAATTGTCCGAGACAATAGTGTCGACAGACTGCCAGAAGATAGGGAATGACATCATCACATGAAACAAACTAGATAATCAAAAACTTGCCCCTTGTGTACTTTTGCTCCCTTTGGGCTCCTTATGAGAACTCTAGGATCCATAACTTGACATATTCTTTTGCCTGACCTCGGCTCCCAGTCCTTCGTACAACATATTAACCATTTCTTTCCCCGTGATTGGGTAGGGGATCACTCTGGATTCTTGGCTGCTTATCATCGAAGACCAACCAACCGGCATCCCTCAACGACTGTACCTTGTGTTTAAATGTCCAACAGTGGTCAACGGTGTGACCTGGAGAATTGGAGTGATACGCGCACTTAGCATCCGGGTCATACCATTGTGGTAGGGGGTGTCGTACGGCTACTCCAGGAATTGTTGAAATTAGCCTTCTTTCGAGCAATTGGGGGAACAATTCCGAATAGGACATGGGAATTGGTTCCACCCTATTAGGACCATATCTCTGTGTCTGAACATTTTTCTGTGTGAGCGTAGGCCCATAGGGAACAAACTGAGACCCTGTGCCCGTATGCGCTATCTGGTTAACAAGATTTCTTCTAAACCCTTGGTTATGACCTCTTTGGTATTGTCGCCCTTGAATCATATGAGTTTCATCATCCTTCTTCCTATTTGTCCATTTCTTGTCCGAACCGGTTTCTCCGTCACTACTTCTGGCTTTTCCGACTTTGATGGCCGTCTCAATCCTCTCTTCGGTAGATACAATATCCATGAAGTCATGGGGGGTTGCCCCTAAGAGATGCCCAAAGTAGGGATCTTTCAATGTATTCACGAATAGGGAGATAGCCTCCCTATCGTCCACCGGAGGGCTCACTTGGACGGACATGTCCCTCCATCTATATGCATATTCTCTGAATGTTTCATTAGGTTTCATTTGCATGCTTTGCAGGGTCATATGATCAGGTGCCATTTCTATCTATCACATGGCGGTACTGAGCTATAAATGAATTTGCCAAATCTTTCCAAGTACGGATTCGAGCTCGATCCTACTGAATGTACCATCTGATAGCCGCTCCAGTCAAGCTATCTTGAAAGCAATGCATCATCAACCTCTCGTTATCGGTGTGTGCAGCCATTTTCTGGCAATAAAGGCGCAAATGGGTTCAAGGACAGTGGGTTCCATCAAATTTTTTGAAATCCGGCATCTTGAATTTTGGCGGCAGAGTGACCTTTGGCACCAGGCAAAGGTCATTAGGATCAACGGAGTCAAATGTATTATACCCTTCAATTGCTTTCAAGCGCTCCTCCAATACGTCACAACGACGTTCAGACTCAAATCTATTTATCCCCATATCAGGAGTTGCTAAGGGGGAAGTCCCTGCCACTGGAAACCCCTGTGCTGGCACAGTTGGGATAAATGGAGGCATATTTGGCATTGGATCCCCCATGAAGCCTGGTGGTGGAGCTGATGTTTGTCCATGATTTAGGGTGAACCCTGGAGGATGAGTAGGGTCTATATCTGTTTCAGAATCATTTTGTACCGCTTTTCCTTTGTTCATAAACAATTCCATAATTTTGCTCATTTTTTCAATCAATTCTTCCTGTCCTTGTTCTATGCCCAGGACCCTGTTTTCTAGCTGTTCGCTCATTTCTCTTGCCTTTCTTCGGGTATTGTACTGATATGTAGTGGTTTCAATTATTGCTTTTTTCTACTCAAACGACTTCTTTTCCTTGAGAGAGCTGTGGACCAAAACTTCCTTTTTAGAACTGAATGTATGATTATGTAAGGCATGAATGTGTGAGTATTTAATGCATGACCATGGGATGCGATAAACGTTTGTGCATGAATGTAACTAATGCAATTACTCACACAAATAGAGATATGAACATGCATGTGACCTATCGTGCATGGGTATGTGTGAAATTATGCATGAATGCATGAGTGCAATGAATGTTTGTGCATGGATGTAACTAGTGCAATTACACATACAAATAGAGATATGACCATGCATGTGACCTATCGTGCATGATTATGTGTGAAATTATGCATGAATGCATGGATGCAATGTAACCTAACTAACTACTTTGTCAGTATTTTAGGAAAAGTCCTACTAATGAGAGATTTTAAGATCAAGACAATCATTGATGGGTCACAATTTCAATTCCATTCTTCCCTTAATCATTCTTCTCCTTGATGACGGTCCATGTACCTCAGATTCTATGAAGGGTCAAATTATGATCTGAGGTTGGGGTTGACCCAGGTTAGTCAACCCACTGGATTTGTTTAATATGGGCTTGTGGACTTTAGTGTGCACTTGGGCCTCAAGTATATTAAAATATGGGTTTCAGTATATTTCATGATGGGATCAGGCCCTAGTTTTAAAAGGGCTTGGGCTTGAATTGCTTAGAAAAATGTTGGCCCATATTTTTAAACAATAGGGCCGAAGCCCACTTTTGAAATCTGGGTTTTAACCTTTTTGAAAATCAGGCTTGGGCCGAGTTTTTACTTAGGAAAAGGTCGGGCCTGGGTTTGTTTTTAAAGAATTGGGCCCAAGTTATTTGAAAAGGGTTGGGCCGGATTTTTATGTAATAGGACCTAAGCCCATTTTTGAAATTTGGGTTTAACCCTTTTTTTTTTTTTTTGAAAATCAGGCCTGGGCCGAGTTTTTTCTTAGGAAAATGTTGGGCCTATACTTGTTATTTCTCAAAAAATTGGGCCCGAGTTATTTGAAAAGGGTTGGGCCAACCCATATTTTAAAATAGTTGGGCCAAGTGCTTCATTTTTGAAAGGATGGGCCTTTGTCTCATTATTGGGCTTTTTCTGAATACTGACTAAGTAGTATGTAAAATTGGACGCAAAATGTATGATATAATACATAGTACAACATATATATATATATACTATACATGGAGAAGGATGTGGCTCCTGTCCCAACCCAGGGTAGGTATGTATATACAAGGTTCTTCATGGCTCTATCCTAGTTAAGGACAAACTATGGACAAGTACGTGTGGGTAGGCTCTAATCCCTATTGACAAAAAGGTCCCCAATTTGAAATTTCATCCTCCCTCATAGGGGTCCGGACAAAACTCGCATTGAGCGGGGTGGTTCGCGGGTCCCATCAAGCTTAAGCTACGAAGGGACAAACGCTATTACACCCCTATCTAATCTTAGCAGGTAAAGCTCGGGTATAGAGCGTGAGAGTGTGTGAATTTAATTTTTAACCTAATCCCACTATCCCCACATTTATTCACATGCTATAAACAATATGGAAATAAGATATTTACAATTAATATATATATTCAAAAGATAAAGAAACACAATATATGCAATTAATATGTTTATTCACAAAAAAATTTGGAAACAAAAATAAGGAAACAAAATATTTACGATTAGTATACAAAATATCTATAATTAATTTACTTTTTCAAAATATCTTACAATTAATATGCTTTATTCAGAATATTTGGAAATAAAATATCTATAATTAATATTCACAAAATTAGGAAACAAAATATTTTTAATTAATTTTGGTTATTTACAAATTATGGAAGTAAAATATTTACAATTAATCAAGGTTATTTATGAATTACTATATTTACAAAATAAGGAGTAATTAAAAGATTTATTAAATTTAAACTTGGGATAATTTTCAATTAATTAATGGCTCGACTCTCTAAGTCCCCAGTGGAGTCGCCAAGCTGTCGCGACGTCCCAGGAGCGCGTGTGCCTCGGGCGGCGAACTAAAAAATCAATTTTAATATTTTCATAGAAAAATATGGTGTAGGAGTCGCCACTAACCTTTAGTGCGGTTAGAACACATGATTACTGCCCCGTTAGGGGTAGAATCGGTCTACATTACCAGAGTTGGGGTCGGGAGTTCGGTTACGCGAGGGGAAGGTACGAGCACCCCCTACGCGCCCGTTCTTACGAACGGTACCTAATTAATTTGAAATTATCCCTAAGTTAATTTAATAATTCTTTAAATTACTCCTTTTTATGAATTTATAAATACATGTGAAAAATAAATAAATAAATAAATAAAATAATAAATAAATAAATATAATATATATATATATATATATATATATATATATGTATTCCCTCAGAGCTTAGGGTACGTGATGCCCGAAGGTTCATACCCCCGCAATAAAATCATAGGGATAATAATTAAGAAAATACACTCCCAAATTTTGAAATTATATATAAAATGTTTATAGGAATATACTAGTATGGGAGGATTTAATATATATTAAAAAGATAATAAACTAATAAATTAAATTACTATAATACATGTAATAATAATAGGGATACATATATGCTATATATACTATATAGTAATAAATTGCTTATAGCACCTAATAACTTATCCTAATAATGAACCAATCCTAATAGATAGTAATAATACACGCATAATAATAATGTAACTCATATCATAATAATACTAAACTTAGAATAATAATAATAATGATACTATATCATATGTAATAATAATAACAATAATACTAATAATGACAATAATATACTACCATATAATACGATATTAACATCCTATAAATACAATAATAACAACCCGGAAATAATCAAAACCTTAAAGTTAATATTCAATATATACACATATGGAAACAATTAATACCTATGGAAACAATTTGGACCCTAAAATAAATGTACAAAATGCAATAATAAATATGGAAATAACTGAAATTATGGAAACAAATCGACCTAAAAATTAACATGTTAATAAACAATAATATATATTTAAAACAATTAATGAAATTAAGGCAACAAATCAAACCCAAATAATATATAATAATAATCAAAAACCCTATAACAATATAACTGCCCTAATATACAATATCAATATGACAATAATGATAACCCAAAATATACAATATCAATATGACAATAATGAAAACCATAAAATAACTATATAATAAGATCAACTAAATATTAACATGATAATTATATCAATAATAAACAATAATATCACATGAATACACAATACAACAATGATATTACATAAATATATATACTTGAACGTAACATTGAGATAACCATAATGATAACCTAAAACATACTATTTTAACAAGACAATTATGAAAACCATATAACGGTTATATTATAAGGTCACCTAAATATTAACATGATGACTATAACAATAATAAACACTAATATCACATGAATACATAATACAACAATAATATTACGTAAATATATATACATGCAACTTAGATATACAATTACAAGATGCAACCAATAATAACATAAATATAAATATATAAGGTTATAATAATAACAATCACATATGTATGTAAAAATATATATAAAACAAATATGCAACATAATAATAATAATAGGCAAAATAAATACACATAAATCCACATAAATCATATATATAACAATATTACTAATAAAATACAGGTAATAGTAACGGTATAATCAATATAAAATATATGTGTACCTACTTGCCTATATACATATATATATATATATATATATATATATATTAACACTAATCCATAAAACAATTGTGTATATCTGTGAGTGAGGGTGGTCTGTGTGTGTACAGTGTGCACGAGTGTGTGCAGAGATCAGGGAAACTCACAGCAAGCTTACCGTGGGCTGACGGAGAGGAGGCTAGTGGCCGGAGGATGGGCGATGAAGCGGTGATGGCGGAAACGGTGAGTGGTGGGACTGACAGTGATGACGGCGACTGCTGGGTTGTCGTGCGTGGCCGGAGGCTGGTGTGACGGGTGGTGGCGAGGAGGACTGGCCGGTGGTCTGCGGGTGTTGCTGTGCGTGGGAGGTCCACGGCAGTGTTGATGGAGAACAGGGCAGGAGATGTGCTCGGGTGCTTGGCTAGTGTTGTCCGAGAGGTCTTGAGGCTCTGCCGGAGCGTGGCTGAGGTCGGTTGGTGTGGTGGTTGCTCACGGCCGTGGAGTGTTGCAGAGAGTGGCCGAGAGGCCCGCTGGGGACTGCTGTGCTGGTGGGGTTCTGGCCGTGTGGGTTCCCTGCGGCTACTTGTGCGTGAAAGAGATGGGGAGAAACGAGAATGAAGGAGGAAGAAGATGGAGGGATGGTGAGGTTTGTGATTAGGGAGAGCCCCGAAAGGCCCCCGGGGAATCCCTGGGTAAGAAGAAGAAAAGCAGAAAATTTTTTATTTTTTTTTTGATTTGGCTCTGTGCTCCTGTGCGCTGCACCCCCCCCCCCCCCGCGGCCCCCTTTGAAGAGAGGAAAGTGGTCCCTTATATAAAAAATTTTAGAAACCCTAAAAAAACTTCCTTTCTCGATTTTCTTTTTCTTTTTCTCTTTCTACTTTAACTATTATGGTAATAATGAAAATAGTAATACTAATAATAATAATTATAATAATAATATAAAGATCAATAAAGAAATAATAATAATAATAATACTAATAGTAAAATAGATAATTAAAATAAAAATAATAAAGATATTATCAGTAAAATAACGATACTAATAAGGTAATAATACAAAGATTAAAATTAACAATTAATAATAATAATAATAATGATAACATTACTAATAAAGATAAAGATAGTAAAAATAATAATAGTCAAAATAAGATACTAATTCGAGTAATAATAAAATAATAATGATAATAAAAATATATTAAAAATAATAATGATAACAAAATAATAATAATAGTAATAACAAAAATAAATAAATAATGATGAGAATAAGAATAAGAATAATAATAATAAATAAAAATACTAATAATAATAATAATAATAATAATAATAATAATAATAATAATAATAATAATAGATAAATAAATAAGAATAAAAAATGATAATGGTAAAGTAATAATAATAATAATAATAAAGTAATAAATATAATGAAAACTAATAATAATAATAATAATAATAATAATAATAATAATAATAATAATAATAATGATAGCAAAATAATAATAATAATATTAAAATAATAATAATAATAATAATAATAATAATAATGATAATAATGATAGCAAAATAATAATAATAATAAAATAATAATAATAATAATAATATTGGGCCTGGGTAAAAATGGGGTGTCTACAATGGTGATGGTTTCAGTGTGTCATTGTGACGCTGTCGTTGAAAAATATATAATAATTAAATTCCTGGTGCTTACTCATATGTGAATTGATATACCCTAAATATATCAAGGTCAAAAGACTCCATCTGCCATAAAGGATCATTAAGGAACAACAACAATAAGGGCCATCGTCATTAAGAGACAGTTGCTCAGCCAGAGCAATTGGCGTCAACTCCATAAAGACTAGAGCGATTCACGCCCACACCATAATTCATCAATAAATGACATTACACCCTCGGGTCAACTCCCGTCACTATAAATAGGGACTCGGAAAAGAGGCTAAGGTATCTTATTCTTAACCCATCTCTACTATTGCTTGCTACCTCTCTAGAGCAATCCCTTACTTAGGCATCAAAGTGATTCCCTGGAGTACACCCCGGGTCTTCCAAACCTTGCTTCTTTTTCTATCCTTTTTAAGGGATCAAGATCGAAAGGTCCACTGGTGGTTCTTCAACTTTTTATCCCGCAACAGTAGGTTTCGTCTATGGGAACACTTTTGAGAGGTGCTCATCCTACTTTCGACCCCTCGATTCTTGAGTCATTGTAGCAACCACTAATTTTAGGTTTAATCCTACTATGGGTGATCAATCACCTCAGTCAGTTCACTCTATGCTCGGAGATCGCCCGGGGGTGACAAGGGAAGAATTCCTTGTTCTCCAAAGGAGAACGGAAGACATGACTACCTCCTAGAAGAAAATGGAAGACATGTTCAAACTACTCTTACATCAAAAGGGTTAGGGAGAACTTATCCCTCACCACCAGTGGGCTAACCTTGATTCACCTAAGAAAGCAGAAAATCTGAAAGAAAGTGATGAAAAATCTATCCCCACAAAGAAGGTGGAGGACGCGAACAGTGTGGGAGTCAATGAGCAACAATCGAATGAGCTCGAGGAGAGAATAAAGAAGATATATCAGATAGAAAAAAAAATGATGAAAGAGGGTCGAACCACCCTCTCTTATGGAGATACCTCCTTAAAGTCGTCAAATCCACCTTTCACCAAGGAAGTGATGGAAGTCTCGCTACCCAGCAAGTTCAAAATGGCAACTTTTGAAAGGTATGAAGGCTCAACTGACCTAATGGATCACTTGGATACCTTCAAGGTATTGATGCAATTGCAGGGTGCATTCGATGCCATCATGTGCCATGCATTTGCTGCTACCCTTAAAGGTAATGCCAGGGCATGGTACCGAACCTTGAAGCTTGGATCGTCAGTTCCTTCTCTGAGATGGAGCAACAATTTACGGGTCATTTCATTAGCAGTCGAAGGATCACCACAACCTCGACTCATCTAATGAGTCTGGTTCAAGGAGAATGAAAGACACTGAAAAAATTTATACATCGCTTCGTTATGGCAACACTAGAGATCTGCAACTTGGATCATGGGGTAGTACTGGTGGCCCTAACCACAGCCCTCCATCCTGGAGAATTTCCTATACTCGCTGAGAAAGAGGCCCCCAGTAGACATGGGAGAACTTATGGAAATGGCGCAGAAGTATATCAACTTGGAAGAAGTAATGGATACAAGGAGAGATCGGGCCGAGTTGAAAAGAAAGGGTGCGAGGGATGTTGACAAAACTTCTAGAGCATAAAAGAGATAGGAGAATAGCAAGCTACAAAGTAGCTCTAGGGGGTCAGGACACACAAGTAAGTTTCAATATTATACCCCCCCTGAATGCACCTTGAACCAACGTACTGATGCATATAAGAGAAAAGGGATATGTTTCATGGCCTAAACCTATGTGTACGCCCTTGTATAAGCGAAATATGTCGAAGTTCTGTCAGTTTCATAGGGACCAAGGGCATGACACAGAGGAGTGTAGTCACCTCAAAAATGAAATCGAGACCCTGATAAAAATAGGTCACCTATTAGGATTTGTGAAAATGGGAGACCACCGAAGGGCGCCTCGAGAGCAAAATAGACCTAGTGTAAAAGAAAAGGGAGAGCAGATCGTCGGAGAGATTGTCATCATCTTCAATGGAACCTCTAGTGGCGGAGATAGTGGAGGCGCTCAGAAGAGGTATGCCAAACAAGTACTCTTAACATAGGGAAAGGAACCAAACGATAAGAAGCAGAAGCAAGAAGATTCTATCACCTTCAATAGCGAAGATGAAGGGAATACGACAGCCTCATGACGATGCATGGGTAGTATTGCTACTAGTGGCCAACTACAAGGTGAGACGAGTACTGATAGACAACAGGAGCTCGACCAACATAATATTCTGGTTGGTGCTCCAAGAGATGAAAATCGATAAAGAACGCTTGAAACCTATCTCCACCCCATTTGTTGAATTCGGAGGGTACGTGGTGTATCCAATGGGTACGATAACACTCTCGGTGATAATGGGAACATCCCCACAAAAAGTAAGCTTGATGTTGGATTTCTTCATGGCTGATCTGCCATCGGTTTACAACATTATATTGGGCCGCCCATCGTTTAATGTAGTTCGAGCTGTGACTTCCACCTATCACTTAAAGGTAAAATTCCATACCCCCTATGGAACTAGGATGATAAGAGGAGATCAGATGGAAGCTCATAATTGCTATGTAATGGCATTGAAAGGAAAGAAAGAGGCATGGGAGGCCCTGACTGTTGAAGACCTAGAGGTAAGGGGAGAATATCCACAAATTAACACACTTGATGAAGACCTTATGGAGATCCCATAAACGACAATGAGGATTGGAAGTTGCTTATCATACACTTTGAAAACAGAGCTGAGCCAGCTACTGAGTGAGTTTGCAGACGTCTTTTCCTGGTCAAATGATGACATACTAGGGATTGATCCTACAATCATGGAACATAGGTTGTAGGTAGACCCTAACCATAAGCTTGTTAAATAGAAGAAGAGGAAGTTCACGCTGGAGCGGGTCAAGGTGATAGATAAAGAGGTGATAAAACTAGTAAAGGCCAGTTTCGTTAGGGAAGTCAACTATCCCGAATGACTCATTAATGTGGTCTTGGTAAAGAAGCCAAATGGAAAGTGGCAGACGTGCATTGACTTCACGGATTTGAACAAGGTGTGCCCGAAAGATAGCTTTCCCCTTCCCCATATCGACTAGCTAATAGACTCAACATCTAGACACGAGCTCCTCAGTTTTAGGGATGCGTATTCGGGATACAATCAAATCCCAATGCACCCAGGAGACGAGGAGAAAAAATCATTCATCACGGAAAACGGTTTCTATTGTTGCAGGGTGATGCCCTTTGGGTTGAAAAATGCAGGGGCAACGTATCCAAGATTGGTAAATAGGATATTTAAAGATCTACTCAGAAAAACGATGGAGGCATACATTGATGATATGCTTGTGAAAAGCCTGAAAGCAGAGGATCATTGCAAAGATCTAAAGCAGGCATTCGAACTACTGCACAAGTATCGAATGAAATTAAATCCTTCTAAATGCATATTTGGCGTCTCTGCAAGGAAGTTTCTAGGCTTCATGGTGACGCATAGAGGAATAGAAGCAAACCCTAACAAGATATGGGCATTGCTGGAAATGAAGGCTCCTCGAACTAAGAAGGAGATTCAAGTCTTAACCAAAAGATTTGCCTTACTCAGTAGGTTCGTCTCTTGCTCAGAAGATAGGAGCGTACCCTTCTTTAAGGCATTGCAAAAAAAAGAAGGAGGATTCGAATAAGGAGAAGAGCAAGGTAAGGCCTTTTAGCAACTCAAACAATACCTAGGCTGCCCCCACTATTAACAAAGGAAGAAGCAGGAGAAGATCTCCACTTATACGTGGCCTCAACTCCACACGTGGTCAGCTCGGTCTTGATTAGAGAATAGAGAAGGCAACACAAACCCATCTACTACACCAGTAAGGTGCTAAGGGGGGTCGAGATAAATTACACCACATTTGAAAAGGCGGCCTTTGCCATCATCTATGTTGCATGAAAACTATGACCATACTTCCAAGCACACAAGATAATAGTGTTGACCAACTTGCTACTAAAACAGATCCTCCAATGACCGGAGACCTTAGGGAGAATGATAAGGTGGTCAATCGAGCTTGGAAAATTCGATATAGATTATAAGCCGAAGCTTGCTATCAAAGCTCAAGTGTTGGTTGATTTCATGGTAGAACAATCCTACGAAAGAATAGAGGAGTCAAAGTCTTAGATACTGCATGTGGATGGATCGTCGAATGGAGCCGAATGGGGAGCAAGGTTAATCCTTATGGCACCAGATGACTCAAAAATTTTGTATGCATTGAGGTTGGAGTTCACAAAAACTAACAACGATATTGAATACGAAGCCTTGCTGGCGGGTATACATCTAGCAGAATTGCTCGGGGTAGCTCGACTTCAAGTCTCAAGCGATTCTCAGCTTGCGGTTGAGCAGGTCAAAGGAGAATTTGAGGCTAGGGATTAGAAGATGAAGAAATACCTGGAGAGAGCACAAAGTACATCAAAACATTTGCTCAGTTTGACATAGAGCACATACCACGAGCAGAGAAATCAAAGGCTGATTCGTTGGCAAGATTGACTTCAGCCTTAAAGCCAGATTGGGAAAACGTTGTCTACCTAGAAAGAATTGGGAAGCCTTTTCACAAGGAGATCGATGTCAATATGGCGGCGATTGAAGATAACAAGGAAGACTAGAGGACCCTTCTAATACAGTTCCTCCGGGATGGGTCCTTACCGGATGACAAGAAGCAGTCTGTGAAACTGAGGAGGAAGGAAGCCAAGTACACACTCATAAATCAGGAGTTGTACAGAAGATCCCTGAAGTTGCCATACTGGCTAGTGTTCTCTCCCCCTTGACGAGTCCTTGTCCCTTCGCCCAATGTGGACTAGATATTCTCAAACCACTACCACAAGCGACAGGGCAACAAAAATTCTTATTAGTGGCTATTGACTATTTCACCAAGTGGGTAGAAGTAGAAGCCTTGGACCACATAACAGAGCGCAACATCACCAAGTTCATATAGACTTTAGTGGTTTGCAGGTTTGGTATCCCCTGGGCTATAGTCACAGACTATGGCAGATAGTTCGACAACAACCGCTTCAAGAAATTTTGCATCAACCTGGGCATGAAACTTTTTTTCGCATCTATTGCACACCTGCAAAGTAACAGACAAGTAGAGAACATGAATAGAACAATACTGCACAGTCTTTGAACGAGACTCAAGGCTTTACACGAAAAGTGGGTAGAAGAACTCCCCTCCATTATTTGGGCGTACCACACAACTCGATGAACAGCTACAAGGGAAGCCCCCTTCATGCTTGCTTTTGGAGCTGAAGCAGTCATCCCTGCAGAAGTTGGAATCTGTTCCTAGCGACAACAATATTTTGACGAGCAGGACAACAATGAAGAGCTAAGGGCAGAATTAGACCTCTTGGAGGAAAGGCAAGACCAAGCACAAATGAGAATCGTAGCATTCAAACAAAAGGTGGCCAGGTTTTACAACACTCAGGTTAAGGCACGAATGTTTAAACCGGGAGATCTAGTCCTAAGCGAAGCAACCCTGCGAAATCTGGTTCAAGAAAATTGAAGCCTAATTGGGAGGGTCCATTTAAAGTAGCTTCAGAAATCAAGCCAAGAGCTTACACTTTAGAAAATTTAGAGGAAAACGAGACAAAAAACAAATGGAATTCAGATATGTTGAAAAAATACTACTTTTAAAATTTCATTGCATAAGTTGTACAATTGAGAGAAAAGGCTTGAAAAGCCCGAGTACAATGTCAAAAGCAATAAAATATTGGGCTGGAATTTCTAATCACTAGCTTTACTTCCTTCTTTGCCTTCCTCCTCAAATTCCTTGGTCTCATTCATCTCCTTTCCTAATTCTGGGCTCTCATTTCCACAGCAGTATGAGCATACCCCGTCTAGAGAAAGGTCAAGATGCATTGTCTTGACTTGCTCTTGGCACCTCCCAAGGCCTATTTGATAAGACTTCGAAGTATCAAGGATGAATTTCTTGGAGCTTCAGTAGTTTGACACTGCAGCGCTGGCAGCCACAGCAGCAGCAACAGGGATTTCTTCATTCTAAATCCTCACTATCTCTTCTTGAAGAACTCTCTCACGCCGATCAGCAGTGGCTTTGGCTTAAAATGGCTCATTTTGGGCAGCAACATATTTTTCCTGCAACTCTGTAGAGATCCAGTTAATCTCAGCTACCTTGTCTTCAACGGCTAGAGACATAGTAGCTAGCTACAAGCAATATTGAAATTAGCACGTAGTAATGAACAGTAGAATCAAACCTCATGAGTAGAACGAACCAAGCTACCTAATAGGTGGTGTGCCGGATACTGGAAAGTAGGTTTTTAGGGAGGGTCAGCTTCGCCTCCACAAGGTCCTTAATATGCACTGCACGCCGAAGGGCGAGACCAGAAAGAGTGGGATCATGGAAGATGGGTCCTCTAGAAGAAGTACCCACATGAGGAGTAAACTGAATATGTGGAGGCTCGTTGGTGGCAATAGGGGCGTCCTCCATCTGAGAAGAGTCAGATTGTAAGTCTCAGTTCTTCTTATTCCTACTCGCTCTCAGCTTTTTGGCCTCAGCCATTACAGACTCATACTGATTGAAGTCCATATCTACAAAAAGAAAAAGGGGGGGGGGGGGGGAGGAAAAATTGAATGGAGCAAGGTACATGTATATGCATAAAGCCCAAGAAAAGTAGAGACCAGAAGAGACATGACTTAGTCCCCACTGCATTAGGACTCACTCCTTGAGTAACTGTTCATGGGGGATAAGCCCCTGCCGAGCACTAGCTTATAGTTCTTGAAGGATAGATTCCTCTAAGCGTGACAGAGTGGGAGCCAAGTGCCGCAACCAGGTTGAAACAAAGGATACAGTTATATAATAAGGAATATAACTTAGGAATCTGCAGAATAAATGAAAGGTGAAGGGAGGAACATCACCATCCAGAGGAGTGGACCACAAGCAGAGCCCATGATAATCTAGCTCCCCGAATGCAAAAAGAGAACTGAAACTTCCAATCATGAATAGAAGAACTACCAGGGGTATACAACTTGTAGTCAAGAAGGGAATTGAAATAGTACAGGTCATTCTCTATGATATGCCTTCTCATTTGATAACAGCTCCGAAACAGAGGCACAATGGGCGAGTGGCCTCGTTTAAGGAGAAGGATGGCAAAACACATTAATTTCAAGTAAGAGTTGGGGGCCAATTGTAAAAAGGGCAATGTTATAAAAATGAAGCACATTAGAAAAGAAAACTAAGAAAAGAAGCCTAAGACCTAAGTCAAGGTAATCGGAATACAAACAAATCTCACTAGGACCAGGTTGCTGAGCAAACTCAGAGCTGGTGGGTAGTCTAAGATTGATAGTGTCAGTGATAACAAATAAATGGCGTACGGTCTGCAGCTCTGCCAGGGTGAGGTCAAATCGAGCATTCCTAACGGTTACATGAGATTTGGACTGAACCTCGGAAAAAATCATAGAGTCAAAGATTTAAAGTGTCAAAAATTGAAACAATTTACTCTATACAAAGATTTGGATCAACATGGCATATTTCCTACAATTTGTTAAGAACACATCCAAGGAAAATGAAGAACACGAAGAAAATTCAAGCAAGATATGAAGAACATTAAGAACATACGAAGAACATAGAAAAAATCAACACACAATGACAAGAAAAAGAATGAAAAGATGCAAGGAAAAGGACAGAGCGAGAGCGTACCTAGCGGCAAAGAAACCTTTCGGTTAAGACAAGGAGAAAATGAGACAACAAGTGCCTTTTATAAAGAAAAGTTGGCTTGAATCCCCACAAAAGAACAAATCTAGAGGAAACAGAATCATTGATTATTTCATATCTCGAGGAAAAGACTACAAGTCCTCTTATGGGCGTGCGGTCCAAAGAAGATATCTTCTAACAGGCGCATGCTGGCAAAGATTTCGTACAAGCATACATCCCAACTGGATGGGACACCAAAGAGATGTATAATGTCAAGTCCCAAGGAAAAACTCGATACTCCACAGGTACGACTCACTTAACAAAAAATCTTGAAGCTTTGCAGGTGTAACCAAAATGATGGAGGCTCTTTGAACACCGCAAGTACATTCCATCTTGTGAACTCGCCTCAAAAGTTTCCCTAAAAGATGAGCCCAGCTCATTAGGCCCAAGAAAGGCTCAAAAGAATAGCAGAGCTTATTAGGCTCAAAGAAAAGCCCAAAAGACGAGCATGACTCCTAAGGTTAGAAGATGACCCAAAATATGAGCATAGCACATTAGGCCACTCCAAGGCCCAGAAGATGAGTAGAGCTCAATAGGCCCAAAGCAAAGCCCAAAAGATGAGCATGACTCATTAGGCTCAAAGACGGCACAAAAGATGAACACAACTCATTAGGCCAAAAAGATGCCCAAAAGATGGGTACAACTTATTAGGCCTCACAAGAGGAGCCGCTCGGCACAATTTCTTGAGAAGAACTGGTTGGAACAAAGTTTTGCAAGAGGAGCTGCTCGACATGATTCCTCAATAAAAGTTGGTCGGAACAAAGTTTCGTAAGAGGAGCTACTCAGCACAATTCCTCGAGAAGAGCTGCTCAGAACAATTCCTTGGGCAGACTACTCGGCACAATTCTTAGAGAATAGTTGGTCAGAACAAAGTTCCGCAAGAGGAGTTGCTTGACACAATTCCTCGAGAAGAGCTGTTTGGCACAATTCCTCAAGAAAAGTTGCTTGGAACAATTCCTTGGGAAGAGCTACTCGACCCAAATCCTCGAGAAGAGCTGCTCAGAACAATTCCTCGGGAAGAGCTGCTTGGCATAATTCCTCAAGAAGAGTTGCTCGGCACAATTCCTCGAGAAGAGCTTCTTGGAACAAAGTTCCGCAAGAGGAGCTGCTTGGCACAATTACTTAAGAAGAGCTAGTTAGGACAAAGTTCCGCAAGAGGAGCTGCTTGGCACAATTCTTCAAGAAGAGCTGGTTGGAACAAAGTTCCACGAGAGGAGCTGTTCTACACAATTCCTCAAGAATAGTTGGTAAGAACAAAGTTTCACAACACGAGCTGCTTGGAAAAATATCTCAAGAAGCGCTGCTCAGAACAATTTTTCGCAAGAGGGGCTGCTCGGCGCAAATAACTTACAAAGGGCTCGCAAGAGGAGTCGATCGACACAATTCCACAAGAAGAGTTGGTCGGTGCTCGGCACATGTGCCTTGCAAGAAGAGGCTCAAAACAAACACCTACGAGAGCCTGCTCGGCGTGATCGACTCGACAAAGCCATGCGAGCCTTAACATCGACTCAGAACAATCGACTTTATTTTAGCTTGGAGCAGCCAGTTTCCCATAAACTCGGCTCGGCAAATCCAAACACGCCTCAACATCGGCTTAGATTAGCCGGCCTTCCTCGAACTCTACTCAGCAAAGCTGTACGAGCCTCAACATTGGCTTGGATTAGCCAACTCCATTTCGGCTCGGAATAGCCGATTTTCCACAAACCCAGCTCGACAAAGCTAGATACGCCTCAACATTGGCTTAGATCAGTCGACCTCCTTTGAACTCGGCTCGGCTAGCCCAAAAAAAATAAAAAAAATAATATATATATATATATATATATATATATATATATATAGACACACACACACACAGATATAGAGAGAGGAAGTGATAGGACAACTTTCGAACTTTCAAGAACAAGTTCCGAAAATTCAAAACTAAGGGGGGACAACTAATATACCCTAAATGTATCGAGGTCAAAAGAGTCCATCTGTCATAAAGGATCATTAAGACACAACAACAATAAGGGTCATCGTCACTGAGAGACAGTTGCCTAGCCAGAGCAATTGGCGTTAACTCCATAAAGACCAGAGCGATTCACGTCCATAACATAATTTGCCAATAAATGACATTACACCCTTGGGTCAACTCCCGTCACTATAAATAGGGACTCAGAGAAGAGGTTAAGGTATCTCATTCTTAACCTATCTTTACTATTGCTTGTTACTTCTCTAGTGCAATCCCTTACTTAGACATCAGAGTGATCTTCTGGAGTACACCTCGAGTCCTTCAAGTTTTACTTCTTTTTCTGTCCTTTTTTAGGGGATTGGGATCAAAAGGTCCACCAAAGGTTCTTCAACTTTTTATCCCGCAACATGAATGAAAATACTTTCAGAGACTTGACGTTTGGAAGAACACTAGATGAGTGACCTGTCATCTTCGATATCAATCACCTAATCACATTATGTTAACTAACCTTTTCTTTAAGTCAAATCATATATCAAAGTCATAAGTCATGATTACAAAAGTCTAAGACTCCCATACCATGCATAAAATATTTAAATTTATATTAAAACTAAAATTTTATGTCTATTTCTAATCTGGATAAACTTGACAAAACATTATTTAATATATATACCTTTTATTCATAGGACGATAGTGATGGCAACGACGACCAAGACCAAGATTTTTTTAAGAGACTTGGTGGAGGAAAGTTAGGTGAAGAGGAAGGAAGGAAGGCATACATACGCACGTGATCAGTTCACTTATTTTTCAAAATTGGAATATGCATACTGCATGAGGTGTGGGAGTTGGGTGGGGGCTGAGTTAGATGGCAGCTGCCGATTGCCAGATGGGATCCATCTCCACCAAGTACCAAACGAAACAAAGCCAAGCATAATCTAGCTAGCTACCATAGCCGTCTCCATGCACGGCCGGCCGTCCACTTTATCATTCTGGCCATGGCCGGCCGGCCACCTTACCATCGTCCATGCATGGTTCCACTAGTACTACAGTCATGAATCATGCATGATCTGTTTACTTTCCATTTCTTTCGTAAGCAGATACAATGCCACAGATGTTCTGGTTAGCTATTTTATGTTTATTGTCCAATCTCTGCAGTACATATATGCATTCCCCTTTTTAGGCTTTAGGCTGTGCATCAATGCATGAGCGTCTTTCACCTCATGAATTTGATGCTGCCTAAATGACACCAGTAAATTTTTAAATTACCAAATATATATATATATATGCGCTGTTCATCAAAGTGGGACCCAGTCTGATCAGATTCAACTCTTGTGATAGATAATCACATGCCTTCTTATATGCTGATTTTTAATTTAATTTTATGGCTTTTTTTAAGCGTGCGTGTTAGTCTCTCAAGAAGTAAAAGTACAGAAATTAACTTATTATTGTTGTTATTTTTTGCAAAATTTTATAAGCGTGTGTACAAAATGAAAAAGAAAATTACAAAGAGAAATGAAAGAAAGGGTTGAAAGAAAAGTGCTCAGTCAGGCCAGCTCAAGTGGTAAGTGTAATTTGTGATTTTGGTGATCTCAAGATCACGGATCCGATTTCCCTTTGAGGCATTATACCGGTGGATTACCAAGGATGCGTCAATAAGCGGACGACTTTCACCCATCCATGTTTGGCGCTGTACCATAGTGCTCAAATGGCGCGATAATAGCTAAAACTCTCGGGTTATACAAAAATAAAAAAACAAAGAAAGGGTTGAAAGAAAAGTGTGAAAATCAACAACAATTTATTAATTACAATAATAGTAATCTTTTTACATCCTGAGAATATTTATATAATCATTCGCTTCAAGGCACTTTCTTTTGACTAACTTAAGAATTATTAAATTCTTATTAACTATCTTATTTTAAGTTATTTTAGGTTAACTCTAGCATGATATGTAAAAATTATTCTTTACAAGTCTTTCTCACCAAAAACAAAAGGTGATGCATAATTTTCTCCATTGTTTTGCACATGTAATATCGATATATTTGTCAAAATCTAACCTTACCTTTTAGGCAAGTCATTTGTTAGAAATTTTTCTAATGTTGCAAATTTAAAGAACAAAAAGAAACAAGAGAGTTTTTTAATTAGGGGACATTCAAGTGATTAAAGTTTAAAATTTTGATGTTGAAGGTTTTAATTGGTTTGAATTCTATGATGAACTTCCACGTAGAAATGGACTTGTATGTCTTACATGGTAGTTCAAAAATATAACAATAAATAAAGGATGGTACAGTAGCATAAATGAATGACATTAAATAATGACAAGACAACAACCTAAAGACAGTATGATTAAACAAACGACCCACTTTATGGTTTATCCCAAGAAGTTTGACTGGCAGGATTGTGCACGCCACAATGGTTGTCACAAAATTTAATTATAAGCCCTCCTATCTAATTCAATAGGTTGGTCAATGGAAAGAAGATTAAGAGATAAATTAATTGGAGACAATTTGCTATAGATGTTGGAATTGATGTGATCCCAACAGGGGGGTAAATTGGGTTTTAAAAATATTTTGACTAAATTAAATATTTACGTCAATTCAACATATATTATATCCCATTTTAATTATGATCGTGTATGTAAAACTGAATAAGCAATACGTATAAACATACACGTATATCTCATTTAAAATAAATGTGTACATGCAATTAGTTATAACCATAAATGAACAAGTATGCACATGCTAAATTTAAAGCGCAGAATTTAAATGAGATAAAGAGAGAGATACACACGATATTTGTTATCGAAATTCGGTCAAACCAGCCTACGTCCCCGCCTTGGGCATACCCCTCAAATATTCCACAAACCCTACTCACTTACAGGTGGAGCAAAAACCGTTTACAAACTCCTTTCCTTACTGGGTGAGGAATACCCCAAGTCACATTACAGGATTAACCCTAACTTACACACCTCTCCTCACGGGGCGAGGAATACTCCAACTCAATTTTCAGGTTGAGCCGAACTGGTCTCCCTTACGGGGCAGAGACTCCTCAGTTCCATTACAGGTTGAACCCAATCAGTCTCTCTTATGGGACAGAGACTTCCTAGTTCAATTTACAGGCTGAACCCAATCGGTACAATAAAAATATTTTTCGTACATATGATATGCTTCTAAAAAATACAGCAAAGATGTACACATTTAAGCTCAAAATGCACCCTCTAATGATATAAATTTATGCTCAGTAGAGAAAGAGTATTTTCTCAAAACAATATTTTCAATCTTTGAGAAATAAAGTGTATGATGAAATACTCAAAGATATGATCCTAATAAAATTTTCTCCCAAAAATATATTTCAAGAATAATAGGAGAACCTAGGGTTTTTAGCTCAAAAATATTTTTGTCAATAAACATAAGTGAGCTTGTGAATCTTACAATAAATATGCAAAGATTCACAACCTATAAAAAAAAAAAATTCTCCACAAACATATTTATCAAAGAAAAGCAATATGGAGAACCACTAAGCTAACTCTCTTAAAATGATTTTCAAAACAAAAGAGAGAGTGAGAGTATGTGCTTATGAATGCCCAAATAAAATACTCTCTTGTAAAATAAATTTTCAATGAATGAAAGAGAGTTTGAGAGTGTGAAAAATTTGCCCCAAAAAGAGTTTTTGCAATGAAAACAATATGGGGGAACTTTGATTAGAAATATATTTTAGAGAGTTTTGAAAGCTAATCAAAATTGCTAATTGGAGTTATGAGAGGGGTATATATAGTTTTTCAAAAAAAAAAAAAAAAAAAATTAGTAGTTGGGCACACGCTTGGTATTTTTAGAATTGTTTAATTAAAAAATTAAACACGTTTAAGCGCTAGAAATTATCCAGACCCGAGAGGTTCGGTCGACCGGTGTTAGCATCAGTTGGCTGAACACACACAGAAGATTCGAACTTTAAAACAGGTTTGGTCGGTTGTTGGAGGTGATAGTTGGCCGGCCAAAGGCGATTTTCCAACCCTTCGTAGGTTCGGTTGACCGGGCATTAAGCCGGTCTATTGGTTCTTGAGAACCTGTTGGCCGAAGTGTTTATGAATTAAAAGGTCGGTCAGCTGGGGCAAGTAGAAAGGCCAAGTTCTAAAGTCGGTTGACCGTGGAAGCAGTGTTCAAAAATGGTCGGTCGACCAAGACTAGTCAAACATTTGACTTTTGGCTGGTCGGTCGACTGAGGCACTTTAAGCGTGCATGGGTCGGTCGACCGAGGTCAGTAAGGATCTTAGGTTTGACCTTGTTTTTGACCCCTAAAGTTATTTTAAACCTTTTTTATGATTTTACTTTTTATGAAAAAGATTTTGTGTGAAAGGTTAGGTCTCCTAAGGTCAAACTATGACCATCTGAGCATTCAACCATATCATACAGATGCATGCATTATTACAGACCAAAGATAAAAATTAAAATGCATTACAAATGAAAGCATGTTTTTTTTTTTTCTTTGCTCTTTTGTCTCCATGGAATATGCTAGGAGTATGTGAGCTTTAAGTTCGTTCTGATTGTCATTTCTTGTTCCTTTATATGTTCATTCGAATTATAAACCTGTTCAAACATTTAACAACACACATGAGAAACTTTCGCTTTGTGAACATCAAAATAGGGATCAGGCTCAAAAAGTCAACAATAGAGTTGACAATCAAAGCCTAGAATATGTTGATGAAAATTATTGAAAGCAAGGAAACAAGGGGAATTGTGACAACTACTTTAATATCCAAGAAAGCGCCTTGAGGAATCCTATGATTGGTAGAAGTGATGAACTAGCTGATGTGTCAACTCTAATTGGATTGATGAATCATAGAATGCCATGTAGCAGGAATAGCTGAGTTGAAAATAAACAGATGACATGCAAGTGCATGAATAAACTCCATAATATTTTTCATGACCTTCTTTAAGGTTTCAAAAATATCATAGACCTCCTATGAGATTTGTCTAAAAAGACACAAACCTCCATAATATTTTACAAAATGATAAGTTTTTTTAAGGAAACTTTGTGTCTTTTTAGCAAGTTGAGGAAAAGTTCTTGGGGTTTTTGAAACTTTAGGAGAGATTCCTAAAATTTTAAAAGTTTTAGGGAAGGTTCAGCAAAAGCGTCTTTCGCCCAAGAAAAAAGTTAGGAGAAGAACCTTACTCTCATACCACGCAAAAAAGGGTGCACGTGGCGTTAAATGATTAATGTAATGGTTTACAACATATATAGTGGGGAGCCCCTTGAATTAAAAAGAAGTCCTGTCAATTGCTAAGACAAGATTTAGATACACTAGTGGTGACAATTACTATAAGTATTCATTAACCCAACCATATCTAGATATTTACACAAATTCATACAAATTCAAATTCAAGCCCCAAAATCAAACGATCCCAGATATTGCTTCATATAATTTTTGAAAAATTAAAAAACAAGTACACTTTTTTTTTGTAATTATTTTGAAATCTAGAAATTAAAAAGAAAAAATTGTTTTGTGCACAGGCTCTTTATTTTCTACTTTGTAATATGAGTCTTAAAAACTAAAAAAAAAAGATAAAAATTTATAGTTCTTTGAAAAATTTAAAAATAAAAAATATAAAACATTTTTTCACAACCAAACGTGCCTTGCAATTTCCTCTTTTATAACATTAGGATTGAAGCAACGTTCAATTATCTGGTATGACATACAAGTGTATGTGAGAGATTAGATTATAAAGGAGAAGCTGCAGGGCTCCCTGGTGTATAGCAAAAATCAATAGAACCCCATGCTATAAGGAAACCAGAAGACAATAACAATCAATGTTCTAGTTTTCATAATAGTAAATAGCAGCAGCTAACCAATTTGATTTTTTTTTTTTGGAAAAAAAGGTCTTAAATTAATAAACAAAAACCTAATCCAAAAGCTTGGGCCTGTCGGCTACATGAACCATTCTCAACAATAATTTCTAAGATCGTATCCTTACATTCATATTCAAATGTATTCCTTATTGATACAATGGCATTACTCAACACCTAATCGCAAGAGACAGAATTCGGGATGAGTTGATGGATAATTATGGATGCAGCAGCAACAGTAGAACAGCCAAGCACATCTCCTCTTATGCATGCCTTGCCATGAGTTCTCTAAACAGTTCCTCTGGGGCTGATATTCAAAAGGAAATAACACCAAGAAAAAATGAAAGATTAAATAAATTTAAATGAATAAAGAATATGGAAGCACAAATCCTCCTTGGAATAGTAATTTTGATTCATCTTACCAGGCAAACCAGTGAAGTTTTTGTACTGTTCGAAGCCTTGGCGGATCAACATCTCTGTCCCATAAACAACTAAGCATCCAAACTCTTTGGCTTCTCGTAAGAGTCTGGTGTCTTTTGGTGTGTAAATGGCATCAAAAACTAGGCAGTAGTGTTTCAAAGCATGCTGCAAAATTATATGAAAAGAAAAAAATTTACTTCTCAGAAAACAAAATCATGGATGGTTAAGGCATCTTAATTGGTGTTCCAAATACCATCCCAAGTTGACATCTCAAATTCTATGAACTCTAGTTGAAATTTTGATGTTCTGCTGTAACGATGAAAGCATTTTCCTAGCCAAGTCAAGAAATTGATTCTTTGTGCAAAAATGGTACATGACAAGAAAATATCTCAAAATTCACTTCTTTTATGTTGGCATATGAACAGCAGTCATGTACAACCAGTTGAAATCTGTCGACATTGACCTTTAAAAACTTTTATGAATATTGGGTAGCAAAGAACGAAAGGAAATATTCTCTTAACACTTGCGGACAATAGTGAGGCATTTAAAATGAAAATTGATAACCCAGAAAAAGAGAACAATAGTGAGGCAAACCTTGGAAATTGGGGTCTCATCAATTTTGGGCTTCATTCCTACAGATGTGGTATTTGCAAGAACCATCCCTTCTTCTGGATGGAAATTTTCTACTTCAGATAGTGTCATAGCTTGTCCATCAACTTTGTCAGCAAGTTCTTTAGCTCGTTCTGCAGTGGAAACAGAGATCAAATTATCATCCAAGCCAGAAACATGGAAAGAAAAAGAGCAACCATGCTCACTGAGCAGGGCATCCGGCTCCCTGCATATGCACTGGGAAAAAGAGAAATAAGGCATAATCTTTATCGAAGCAGTATAAGTGTGCTTAACGCCTGCAACATGTAAGTATAAGAAAATGGACTAGCCTCGTTATCTACTTAACATTTCATTCCTGCGCACCTTTCTTAGTTCACAAAAACAGATATGCACCAAATTTTGTCTACAAGAAAAGAGTTAAAACAGTAGGGTCCATGGTTGTATGGCACCCCAAGGTTCAAAAGTACCCTTTAATATATATATATATATATAGAGAGAGAGAGAGAGAGAGAGAGAATGTTCTTAAACTTTATGGCAATCGCCCCCATAAAAATATTTATTTCCGTAGTTTTATTATTTTGCATTTGAAAAGAAAAGGGAAGATAGCATTGGGACATGCAAGCAAAAAGAAGGGGAATGAGCCTTGCATTTACCACTGATTAGAGCCGAGTTACAGAAGCAGCTATCAGTGAGACATGTAATAAAGCATAATGCTAGATTTATTTTACCGTATGTGCGATTGGCCACTATTACTCTTGCTCCCTTTTGTTTTGCACCATAAGCAAGTGATTTGCCAGCGCCACCAGCTCCCAGGACAACAAACAATTTGCCAGCTAAAGGTGAGCCAAATGCAGGGTTTGCTCCATTTAGTTCTGTGAATGAAAGAAGCTGAGTTAAACACTGTTAACAAATTTGTCTAAAGATAATAAGCAGAGCTAGTGAAACACATTGAGGATTTGAGACCTCGTAGTCCATCCTCGATGGCAGATATGGCACCAATATAATCGGTATTAAAGGCAGTCAATGTGCCATCAGGTCTCCTGACAATATTGTTTATGGCTCCAATTTTCTGTAAGAATTTTGTTGAGGGAAAAAAAATTAGCCATGCAGTACAGTCATAATCTGGGGGGAAAAGATGAAAGACGAAGTGACTAACAGACAATAATAAGATCATATTCTGGCAACAAAGACAATCTTTCAATGAATATCAAGAAGTGATATTGCATACCTTAGCAATTGGGTCAATCTCATCCATGCATTTAAGTGCAGCCTCCTTATGTGGAATTGTGCAACTGCATTACAAATTAGTTTGCATTATTGTTGGTCAAGGAAATAATACAGACCAAATTCTTAAATATTACAGTTACAAAAAAAAAAAAAAAATCATATTTAAGCACACTGATATTGTATACAACAAAAAGATATAAGGTGTAACAACTCAAAGCATATTTGTCCTACTCTTCATGCTCCCTTTTCTTTCTAGTAAATATGTGAACTTTGTTGAAATTGAAGATTGCAATTAGCAGGAACATAGAGATGCACAATGTTCTAAGCATTTCCATGAGAAGAATCTACCTGCATCCGGCAGCAAAATCAGGAGATGAATAGGTTTTGAAGAACTTTTCTACGTCATCCACCAAAAAATGGACATAAACTGCGTTCAGACCAACTGATTTAAATGCGGCATTGAATAAAAGTGGACTCTTGCTGTGACCAACAGGCTTCCCAATAATTCCATACACTTTTGTGTCGGGCCTTATGAGTCTAAAGTTGTATAAATCCAACAAATCTTTTGCTGTTGGTTGCCCCGGAGCTGATATCCCAACTGTCTCAAGTGCCCCATAAGTGAGATATCCACCAAATTTGGGGCTAAGTAACCGTGAGATCAAACCCCTCTCACCCATAACAATTCCTATTATTGGGATCTGCAATTTCAGTAAAGGTGTCAATTGCAAACAATATCCACTGGCTCCTGAGGAAATAAATAATAATTTCACATTTGTAAAGATCTAAACTTTATAAATTACTACAATGGAGTATGTACTGCTTACTTGAGAGTGCACGGTTATTTGAAAAATGCGTGCCACGTCTGTGATGTCTAATGCTGTGGTTGCAATCTTCACTATGTCAGCTCCAGTAGCTTGTATTCTTGCCACAAGATTGCCAACTGTCTCCATAGATGGCGTGTTCTGAAAATTGTGAGATGATACAATGACCTTGAAATTTTCAGGCTTCTTTCCATGAATAGAGTTGTTGAACTCATGAGCAACCTGCAAGACAGGTGAACATATAACTCTTTTAACTTGTCATATCAATTGCCACTGCATATTTTGACAATAAAACAGAAACAAGGATCAGTGGCAGGGTGTTGTAGACAACGTTTGGGGCTGCAGCAGTTCCCACTTGCAACAGCAAAATTTGAACTTTGGACAATGCAAATAATGTAGATTCTGATGATTTTATATATTTCCAATGAATTAGCTTTACATAAAAAACCATAATCAAAGTTCAGTTTTCTTTAGATAAAAGTTTCTCACAATACTAACTAATTTCTAAGATCTGATTAAGTATATTAACAACTTATAATCCAGAACTCTGAGAAATTAATGGTTCATTTAATATGGCACTAATAAGGTTTAAGGGCATTTCTGTTCTTGTCCAACAAAACAAACTAGCATAAATGGATGGTGAAAGGGCTCAGAAACATTGTCAAATATAGTCCTTCTCGCATATCTTTTTATTTTACTCTATTCTTCCCTTCTTTTTCCATTCTCTTCATCTTCCTTCCCTATTCTTTTATCATTTTTTTTGCTGTTTCACTGTCAAGTGTTTGAGTAATATTATTCTAGCATCAGAAAATGTCCTAGCATCTGATCACTTCATGAGAAATTATATCTACATCTTTCTTTTAACATTTCTAGATGGTAAAAATTTTAAATCATGAGGATTTTCCCCCTCGTTCAATAATCATGGCTAATTACTAGAGGACAGATTTGCCCATCTAAAACTGCACAAAGAGGCTCACCAAACCCAAATGCAGAAAAAGAAATTTCTCAGATAACAAGTTAAGGATTTGCTTATCTTCTATCAGTTTATTGCCTTTGCCATAAGAAAAAGTACTAGCGTAGCTATAGACTGTATAGTTTGTAAAGATAGGCTCACTTGCATGAATATGTAAATCAATTTTCAGACTTTCTGAACTAATTGAATGTCAATAAGGTGGTCACCTCTAGCTCAACATCAATGTAGTTTGCTCCCAATTGCATCGCAAGCCGAAGTGCATCCTGTCTCTTGGTTTCATCACCTTCATACTGACCACCTTCCCATACAGGCCTAAAAAAGTAAACGAAATTAGCAGATTTCCAAAAGAATTTTTTTGACAAGTAGTACATTTCCATAGGAATGATGGGAAACATATGAATAAAAATTAACTACACTGAGTTGAAAAAGAACATATAGCAGAAGAAAAAATTTTCTAATTTCAAGAAATATACATGTCAAAATTTCTTTGGAGAGAGTGTTTAATAATCAGTATAATTTAAGAGAACAAATTATTGAACAATTATTAGTATAATCTCATTAGCACGGATATCTTTTTTTTACTCAATGCAGAAGCCCAACAGAGAAGCTGATTAGCAATCTTAAACCTATTGGATCTTGGGCTTTGCTCAAGTGGGCCTTACCGCTGCGCCTTACACTCTCATACCTAGAGTTATGAATCGGTTCTGATACCACTTGTTAGCACCAGAGGAGATGCATGTGGGTAATCACCAACTTGATCCAAAAGTTTAAGCCTATTGGATCTTGGACCCAACTATGTATATAAGCACCCATCATTTACTCACTTTTTTCCAATGTAGGATAAGGAATTCTCAACAATTGGTCAAAATTTTTGTTGGACAATCATTTAGCCCTTATTTAGAATGTCTTAAAAAATAAATATCTATTATGAAAAGTACTTGTATCAATGAGTAGTGTTTGGTTTATACTTAAATTAGTACTTATTTCAAAAAGTACTTTTCCAAACTTTATTTTAGGGGAATAAGCATTCTCTGAAAAAATATTTTTTTCTGAAAAAAAAAAATAATACTTCCCAAAAAAAGGACTGAGTACTTTTAGACAAGTATTTAGGGAAGTATTTTCTCCAAAAAGGTATACCAAAAAGAAAAAGAAAATTTCAACATTCATGTCACGTGACCACGTGGTATATCCATTTTTTATGCATAAACCTGAACTTAAACAGCCGGTTTTCCTTTTTCATTTTTCATTTTTAAAGTAAATACGGATTTAACGGCCAAAGGAGACCACTAGTAATAATTAACTTTAATCCCCGACATTTTTGTCCATATGCAATACGAGGAAAGACATCCCATCAAGCTATAATCCCACATATTTTTATTTGGTTATTGTGGAAAAGAGAACCGTGTTTCTTTTTCTTTCTCTTTTTTCATTATTTTATAGAGATGGAAATAAATAAAACATTGACAGGCTAGGACACTTCGGTAGCTCATTATATAAATCATCTGCATGATTTTATTTGCAATATTCACCTATAAGTGATAAGAGTAGGCAAAGGAGACTGTTTGATTAAGATTTGTAGATCCTGGGGAGGACTGAAGGTTCTTAAACAGTCAAGGCGGATCTCGACGAGGTCTGCTCCGATTTCCTTGGCCTTTCGCATCTCGATCAGCATTTGATCGACAGTTGTTCCCATTAATGGAGTGCATAGTAGAGTTGGGCTGCTCCAAACTCTGCTAGTACTCACCGGGAGTTCCGAAGTAGAAAGCTGAAAAACTCGCCAAACCATACTAATTAATATCAACAAAACTTTGCACCCCTTGTAGGGCAAAATGTAGCAACATTGCAAGAACAGTTTTAGTTGAAAATGCAGAAATGGGAAAGCAGATTTACCGGAAGGCTTCCCATGTTAGCAAGAGCTAGCTAGCTTCTAGTAATTGCCAGTCACAACAGAGAACTGATGGCCAGCGAGTTAGCTAGCTTGTCAGTCTGCTAATGGGAAGGCTTGGAACTTGAACATATGCATGCATATATGAGGTAGTGTTTTTATATATGGCAATAGTCATGTGAAGAGCTAGCAGGTGGCTCCAAATTGAACCATGTTTCAACTTCTGAAAGTATAGTACGTGTTATTCTCGGTGAAGGGTAGATAGAAAGTTGGATGGGCTTGCGATCTTTGCTGCCTCATGACAAAGATTAGATGTATAAGCTGCTGTTGGGAAAGGCAGATATATGATGGATGCGGGTTCAAATCCAACCCAGCCCGAATCCGAATCTGTCCTGTTTATGAGATTTAACTGTCACCATTGGCAAGGCCCACATCCTTTTTAGGGCTCGGCAAATATATATCAGCTCAAAGAAGGCATATCGTCCACCTGTTGCGTCATACGCGATGACGATGGCTCAGGATTGTATCGTTTGGGATTTTGTATCCTCCCATGGATGATGGAACATTCTTGCAAATCTGCAAATGGGTGTTGAGAAAATCAAAGCAAAAAGTATTCAGGGTGGATTTTGATGGATATGGGATCTCAATGTGTTACTTGATATACATCGTCAGTGCACAACTTAATAGCTTAAGGTTTTTGATAAAGTGATAATCGAACATGATAATAGAGTTGATTATTAAGATGTTTTGGATTTTAATATTGTTGTTTGTGTTTATTTTGTAATTTTTAAAAATTTATTGTGTATTTATCCCTTTACAAATTGTTGGGCTACACATATGGAGAGTGTTAAAGCTTAATATACATTATTGATCCACAATCTAATAGAGTAAGTTTTTAGGTAAAATAGTAATTTAACCAAATGTGTTCCAACAAACGGGTTTTCCACAAAAATACAAAACAAAAGAGCATGATGTGAAGGAAAGTTAAAGAAAGAAACCATTTTTTAACTTAATAGATTAAGTTTTTAGGTAAAGTAGTAAGCATTCAAACAAACGGATTTGTTGCAAAAATACGAAATAGAAGAGCATGACATGAAGGAAAGTTAAAGAAAGAAATCATTTTTTTATTTTTTGATGGGCAAGGAATAAAATAAACTAGTATAAGACTTAGAATGCGGCTGTATTTATGAAAAATGGGATAACCTGTTGAAGACGAAGTCGTTAATAGGCGTCAATGTATCATTTTTGGACAAAAAAAAAAAAAAACTTGTTAGGAATCTGTGAGCATCCAGATCAAAGTGACACCAAAGATTTAACGTGGTTCGGTCAATAACGACCTACGTCCATGGAGCACACACCAAGTATTCACTATCGCAGGAAAATATTACAATTCTCTCTCTCTCTCTCTCTCTCTCTCTCTCTCTCTCTCTCTCTCTCTCTCTCTCTCTCTCTTCCTCCCTTTTTCCTCTCTGCTCTCTCTGAGCTTCTCACACTTCTGCACACACCTTTTTGTTTTCATCATCCCAAATGTGATATCCAAATTCATCTCCACCATAATCGATGAAAGTGCATTTCCGGGATTTCGGATCCAGTTTATTCCTGACATGATCATATACATATACGACACAACCAAAAACTTTCAAATGTGAAAGTCTTACCTCTTTGTTACTCCAAACTTCTTCAGGTAGACTGTAGTCCAATGGTACTAAAGGACTTCTATTGATCAAATAAGCTGCTGTGTTGATTGCTTCTGCCCAAAACATTTTGGCAGGCCTGACTGCATACGCATGCTTTTGGCTTTCTCTGTCTACGTTCTGTTCATCCGCTCTACTACGCCGTTGTGTTGAGGTGTACTTGGCACAGTTCTTTCCATTCTGATACCATGCTCATAGCTTCTTGAACTCGGTGTCGACATACTCTCCACCATTATCTGTTCTTAGCTTTTTGATTTTCAAACCAGTTTTGTTTTCTACCATAGCCTTCCAAATTCTAAAAGCATCAAAAACATTAGATTTATACATCAGGAAGTAAACTCATACCTTCCGTGAATGATCATTGATAAACGTGATGAAATAATGCTTTCATCTTGTAAACGAAATGGTTGTTGGTCCCCATACATCTGAATGGACTAGCTTAAGTCTCTCTTTCTTCGGGGTACTGATATTTGTCTGGAAACCGACTCTCTTCTGTTTCCCAAATATCCAATCCTCACATGTGTCAATATGCACCGACTGTAGATTACTTAATTTTTCCTTTGAGTGCATCACTTTGAGTCCCTTCTCGCTCATGTGACCAAGTCGTTGGTGCCAGATGTTATTGTCGCCATTTCTTGCAGCAACTGAAATAGACTTGGAGGCATTGGAGGTTAGAAAAAGTGTTCCGCTTTTCTTACCTAGCGCAATCGTTAGTACACCCTTTGAAACTTTCCATTCATCGCTAATGAATTTCGTCGTGTATCCTTCATCTGCCAGTTGACTATTTGAGATCAAATTCTTTCTCAGGTTTGGAATATACCTGACATCCTTCAGCTTCCATACTGACCCGTTTATATTGATCTTCACAACTCCCTTGCCGGTTATGTCGCAAGGTTGATCGTTGCCAAGGTACACCTTACCAAAATTACCTGGTGTGTACTCCTCTAGGCAATCTCTGCAGCATGTGACATGAAATGAGGCTCTGGAGTCTAAGACCCAAGACTCTTGCTTGCTTTCTAAAGAGCAGATCAACATCTCATCATTCTCGGAAGCAATATTTGCTTCTGTATTTGCCCTCGTCTCGAATTCTTTCTTCTGTCTCCTGCACTGGTTCTTGTAATGACTAGTCTTTCCACAGTTCCAGCACTCAATAACTTTTGTGCTCTAGGAACCTGTGTCCTAAGTACCTCTGGGATTTCCGGATTTAGATCGTCTGGGCCTAGATCTGCCGCGGTTGTTTGATCATCCATGTCTGTTTCCTCTGCCTCGACTCTCCATGTTCAAGGCTGGACTTGAAGTGAAGCCATGGTTTGACTACATTCTTATTTCCTCCGTCAAAATCATGCTGACGACCTCATCGTACACAATCTTCGATTTTCCTGCGAAGCCACTGATGGCAGTAATGACACCATTCCAACTTTTAGGCAATTAACTGAGAATCAGTAGGGCCCAAATCTCATTATCAAATGTTATTCCGACTGAGGCGAGTTGATCAGACGACTCATTGAAATTATTCAAATGTCTGCTGAAACTTTCACCTGCAAACATGTTCATCGTAAATTGTCTTTTCATGAGATGTACCTTATTTGCGGTTGAAGGTTGCTCGTACATATTAGAGAGCGCATCCATTAGAGACTTGGTGGATGTTATATGCTTGATATTGAATGCTACAGATTTCGACAACATCATTCTGATGGCTCCGAGGGCTTTTCAATCAAGCAACTCCCACTCGTCTTTGTTCATGGATGTTGGCTTACCCTTTAACGGTAAGTGCAATTCCTTCCCAAACAAATAATCTTCTATCTGCATCTTCTAAAAATCGAAATTGTTTCCGTTGAACATTTTGATTTTTGAGCTCTTTTCATTCGACATCTCGATTCATTGATCTAAAGATGGAATTAACTCAAATGGATAGTGCGGTTGGATTCGAAATGATCGAAAACCCTAGAAATGGTTCAAGTCGTTCAAAAAATGGACCCAAAACGACTCCGAAAAGCTTAGTCAAAGTTTGGTCAAACTTGCTGACATGGCAAGGGTGGGGCGCACTAATGACATGGCAACTGACGTGGTTGGGCCTGCTGACGTGGTGTCTCTACTGATGTGGCACGCTGACGTGGCGCTGAGGCGGAGGTCAAGCCCGGGTCAAGAACCGAATCTTGGGTTGATCCAGTATGAGTCAAGTTTCGGGTCGGGTCAGGTTCCTTCCGGGTTGGGTCAAGGCAGATTAAGCGAGGAAGACACGTGCAGCGCGTGAGGGACTGGTCACCGGCGCGTGACTGGCGCGTGGTGAAGCATCCTACTTCGACGGGGCGCATGATGGCGCGTAAGCCATCATCCGAACTCTGTTGGAGCTCCGACTGGCACCCTTCTCTTCGTCTCAATGAGCTGAATGCGATGGTTGCCTCAAAACGCAGTTTTGATCAACTGAATAGAGCTCTAATTTCGGGATCACTTTCAATCTGGCTTTTCTGCTCTAATTGGGCTCTGATACCACTTATTAGGAACCTGTGAGCATCCAGATCAAAGTGACACCAAAGATTTAACTTGGTTCAATCAATAACGACCTACGTCCACAGAGCACACACCAAGTATTCACTATCACCGAAAAAATATTACAACTCTCACACACACTCTCTCTTTCTCTTCCTCCCTTCTTCCTCTTTGCTCTCTCTGAGCTTCTCATACTTCTGCACACACAATTACAGCTTCCACAACCCTCTATTTATAGGGCTTGGAATTTAAATCACAATTAAATAAAATCAATTACAAATGGAAATTACAACGGAGAGATTAATGGAGAGATAAATTGCACCGCATTTCTGACTCGGCTCCTAGCTTGCAACGCATCTCCAACTGTGTCTCTTGGCTGTCTTCTGGCTCCAGCTCTAACAATAAACGGTTGAGGCATATGGAATCTTAGTCATGAAGTCTTTCTCTTCATCTTTCTGGGGAGACTGATTCTTTGAGAGACAAAAATAACCTACCAATGGTGTTTTTACAACCTTGGCGCTACTTGTGTTGAACCTCTGTAAAACACGGCTGATGTACTCTATGGTTGGTACCAGACCAAATATTGGCCAAGCAGTGGGAGCTATTAGCAGATATATGTCAAATCCAGGGAAGACACACTGGGAAGCAGTAAAGTGGATTTTGAGATATCTTCATGGTACTATTGATAAGTGCCTATGTTTCAGAAAAAGTGATTTGAAAATCTGAGGATTCGTAGATGCTAATTTTGCAGGTGAGATTGATCATCGCAGAAGCACCACCGGGTACATATTCACTGTTGGCTCAACAGCTGTTAGTTGGATGTCACAGATACAGAAGATTGTTATTTTATCCACTACAGAAGTTGACTACGTAGCAGTGACAGAAGCTAGTAAAAGATGATTTGGCTTCAGGGTTTGTTAACGGAGCTTGGATTAAAGCAGGAAAGGAATGTTTTGTATTATGACAGTCAAAGTGCGATACATCTGGCGAAGAACTTAGCATTTCATTCTAGAACTAAGTATATTGGATTGTGTTACCACTTTGTTAGATCTCTAATAGAGGACGGTGTGTTGATACTTGAAAAAATCTAAGGTAGTAGAAATCCGGCAGATATGTTAACTAAGGTGGTGACTACAGAGAAGCTGAAGTTGTGTTCAACTTCAGTTGGTCTTCATGCTTGAAGACACATTTTGAGTACATCATTTATTCATGATACTGATTGAGGAGGCGTCTCTGTCTTCAAGTGGGAGATTGTTAGAGCTAGAGCCAGAAGACAGCCAAGAGACACAGCTGGAGACGCGTTGCAAGCTAGGAGCTGAAACAGAAACGCGGTGCAATTTATCTTTCCATTAATCTCTCTGTTGTAACTTCCATTTGTAATTGATTTTATTTATTTGTGATTTAAATTCTAAGCCCTATAAATAGAGGGCTATGGAAGATGTAATTGTGTGTGCAAAAGTGTGAGAAGCTCAGAGAGAGCAGAGAGGAAGAAGGGAGGAAGAGAGAGAGAGTGTGTGAGAGTTGTAATATTTTCTAGCGATAGTGAATACTTGGTGTGTGCTCTGTGAACATAGGTCGTTATTGACTGAACCACATTAAATATTTGGTGTCACTTTGATATGGATGCTCATAGGTTCCTAACAATACTGACCTCTCATGAGTTTTAACCCAAAAAAAAAAATACAGACCTTTTTTTTTATATTTAAAAAATTTTAAGAACATTTCTTGAAGTTTCAAGATTTCAAGGATTTACCGATTTGTTAAAAAGAAATAATCTTTTCTTGTATTATATAAAAGAGCAAAAGACATTGATTTTCTTAAGATTTGATAAAAAGACACAAACTTTTCTTAAAGTTTGGTAAAATGACACTAACATTTTTTGAGATTTTAAAAATTCTGGAGACTTTTTTTTAAAGTTTCAAAAATTTTAGGAGTCTCTCTTAAGGTTTGTCAAAAAGGGACATACCTTTCTTTGTTTTTTCCAAAAAGAAAAGCCTTTTAAGGAGAAATTTTTATCTTTTTAACAAACCTCAAGGAAGATTTGTGGGTTTTTTGAAACTTGAGAGAATGTCAATGAAAATTTTGGAACCTTAGGAAGATCTTTGTTTTTTAATTTATTTTATTTTTTTCGATTTAAGGGAGGTAAGTTTCTTTCATCCTTTGTAAAAAGACACATCTTTTGAGAGATGTTTGCATCTTTTTTACAAACCTCAAAAGAAGTGTATGAAAATTTTTAAATCTTAAGGGTAGTCAATACAATTTTTAAAATCTATAAAACTAAATCTTGAATCTTAGATTCAATCTGATGTGCTGAATGTGTTAAGTCTTTTCTCTCTGAACTCCCTTTTCATTTCACAAAGTATTATTGTTGCTGACCACCTACTTCGACAACTCAATCAGGGATGATCTCTTCAATGTCTCTAGCTTTAGGTTGTTTTTATTTTTTCAAATATTTTTGAGGCATTTGGTTTGTGACATTTTTAACATTCTAAAAAATGCGTTGTTAACATCCTCATATTTGTTTGCACAATGGAATTGTTGTAGGAACCTTGACATTATTAGGACTGAAAGAGTCTAACAACATATAGGGTTAGTTTGTACTAAGAATTTTGATTGGAAAAAGGAAAGAAAAGGAAAATAAGGAAGAAATTTATTTTTCGCAATATTTTTCCTCTGTATTAAATACTACTAAAACAAAAAAATTATTTAATGTGGTTATAAATGAAGAAAAATCAAATGTAAATATTGTCTAAAATCATATTTCTATTTATTGTTTTGGAATATTTTTTATTGTCTTTTCTTACTTTGCTTATTAAACAAACATGAAAAAGTGAATTCATTCATATTTCTCTTTCCTTTTCCTAAGATTTTCCAATTTCCAAGCAAGACCGTAAGTGTAGAGGCTCGGAAGATTTAAATTATGAAATTAAAGATGGAAAAGAAATTTTAAAAGGAAAATTCATAGGACTTCGACTACGAGTGCCTTGGGCTCGTCGACGAACTGCCTTCTGTGACCCGTCGACAAGAACACGTGTCTCGTCGACGAAGAGATACCGAGAGGAAAAAATTTCAAACCTTTGGTTCGTTAACGAACTCATTACCTTCGTCGACGAACTTCCTTCATATGTTCGTCGACGAGTCCACGGGTCTTGTCGACGAAGCCACATAGATGGCAATCTATAAATACGCAAAAATCATAGTTTTGGGGAGAAAACCTTCCTCCCTCCGTTTTCTCTCTCTAGAATTCGTATCCTCTGCCTTCTCTCTTCATTTCTCGCTTTGATTCATTCGACGATCATAAGTTACCACGATGATTCTAGGAAAATTCTTTTCAACTTAGTCAAAGCAGAATTTTGATTTGAGAATTTTAGACACCATCCCAAAATCAAGGTAAATAGGTTATTTTAGGGTTTATATAGCTAGTAAGTTTTTCTGAACCCAAATCTTGCGTTAGACGGAAATATACTGAAGTTTGAGTTGATTAAACTAGGGTGTTGTGATTTCAGGATTTGAGTTTTTGAACACCACATGCATGGGTTGAAGATCATAGCGGGTGTTTTCTCAAAAAGTCAAGTAACATTAATAAATAATTAGTAGTTTAGAATTTCATGGGTAAAAGATATATGTGAGCCTGGGGAAAAGACAAGTATAGCTATTATTTTGAGTTTGGGTTAATTAAATTAGGAAATGTATATTATTTCAGGATTTTGGAGTTTGAGGCTGTGGGCATAAGAATAAAGTTGGAGTCAAGCCTCCCAGTCAGTGAGGTAAGGGAAATATGTTATGCCAGTTAAATCAAAAAAAAAATTTACTAGTAAAGTGTAGTATATATGTATGGGTTTCCAGAGTAAGAAATTATACAATTTTATAGATTATAGTTAATGAGATTTATATATTTGTGTGGCATGAGAAATATTGGTATAGTACAGATTTCTACACAACTTTTACAAAATTACGCTTATATAGTTTTATAGAATTATGATACTCAGATTATACAGTTTTATTTACAAAGCTATGGCTATTCGGTGTTTTACAGAACTATGATTTACACAGTTAATTCAAATATTACAGTTCATTAGGTTATACAATTTTCATAATAGCATGATATACAGATTACAGAACCATGATATATAAATAATATAGAACCATAACATACAGTTATTACAGTTTATACAAATCAGTTTATTGCAACATTACGGTTAATAAAGTTTTGCAAAATCATAGTTATTACAGTTGAACAAAATCATGGTAAACCAGTAAGATATATAACAGTATTATATAGTATCAGACCCTGATAGTTCATATCAAATTACAAAGCACGGTACCATAGCTAATTCAGTATAGAGTGCAATGACATATCTCAGATAGTGTGTGGATTTTATGAGTAGTCAATCATGCCTTAGGAGAGCTTGCAGACTCCTCGGTAGTCCGGGTTGAGGTGGTCGATCTGACGATAGATGTTTTCAGTTGACTTATCCTGGTAGGCCAACCAGTGTTAAGTCCCGCCTATGGGGCACACAACCCTGTCATGAGGGGTTAAATCATGACTTACAGTTATCCATCCAGGGAAGTTTCACAGTTATGTATATTATACAACTTTATAGAAAATAGTAGATATACTTATAGATACTAAAAGTATGATTAAATAGAAAGTTCAGAAACAATTGTATTTTAAGTCACATAGGTGTGAGTTATATTGTATTTTATTTACATGTTATCTCAATTTCAGTTGATTAAAAGTATATTATTCATGTAAACTCAGTTGCCACACTCGTAATAGCATATTTCATCTTACTGAGAGTTGTCTCATCCAAGTTATTTAACACATTTCAGGTGATCCAGCTAGACGAACAGATTAGGCTTAGAGATAGAGAGGATATTTTGTGTTGCCCTGACTATAGGGTAAGTGTTTTTTTTAGGGATGTATTTATTAGTAGATTCTAGATGATCTAGTGGAGAATACTAGAGAGATACATATATAAATGTTTTGGGAAATACTGGATTCTGGTATTGTAATTATGGTTGTAAGATTTTATGTTTTCCGCTGCATAGGTATGTTATCTTATGAACAGGGATTCCTTAGTGCCTGGTTTGGGAACCGAGATGTCATAGTAGATGTTATCAGGGGTATCAGAGTAATATGGTTATATAGCTTACATATTAATAAAAAAAAATGGTATGAATGTTGGGTCGTTACAGTTTGGTATCAGAGCTTAGTTTGCTAGGTTTTGTATACTCTAGTGTACAGCGAAAAACAATACCAGAATATAAGAATGAAATTTTGAGAAGAATAAAAATTTGGATAGAACATAATTTTAGTGAGTTAATGTTGGGAAATTAAGATAAGAATTCAGGGTTCTATTCTATAGCCTGGAAGCAAGAACTTCGGGGTGGTTTCCGTGATTTTCTTGGGGTGATGATTTCAGAAAAATCATAGTAAACCATCGTTGGTTTCTATTTCCAAACGGTAGGACTATACCTTAAAGTAATGATAGGTGATGTGAGGATATCTTAGTTAGATTAATGTAAGAATAGCATCACAATGTTGGATTCTCAAAATAATTTGGTATTGTTACAGGATGGACCCTGGAAGTAGTAGTATTCACGCTAGCGGTGATGATGGTGCAGGGTCTTCTAGCATGGATAGAGGGGATTCATATGCTGTTTTACACAACGTAGCTCAGCAAATTATGACTGAGATTGCATGGAGCTCCAGGGAGCAGAGAGGCCCGTCTACAGCCCGAGGGTGTACAATAAAGAAGTTTACCAAGATGAACCCTCCAGTGTTTTTAGGAGGAGCAGATCCTATAGTTGCTGAGAACTGGATACTGAAGATCAAGAAAGTACTAACGGTGCTCCATTACACTGATGAGCAAAAGGTTCTCTATGCCACATACAAGTTGATAAGTGAGGTCGAGAGATGGTGGACGACTATGAAATTATTGGAGGAGCGGAGACCCATACCAGTGGCTATGACCTGGAGTCGGTTCAGGGAGGTATTTTTGGATAGATATTTTCCCGCCACTTTCAGAGAGGCTAAGGTTGTAGAATTTTTGAATTTGACTTAGGGGAATCGTATAGTTCATTAGTATGCGGAGAAGTTCGTAGAGCTATCATGTTTTGCTCCTTACATTGAACTAGATGAGACTAAGAAGGCAAGAATGTTTGAAAGGGGCTTGAAGCAGGAAATCCTTAAACAGGTGGCACTTCTAAAGGTGTAGGACTTCTATGAACTTGTAGACAATGCCACAGTGGTAAAGAAGAGTATATCGAAGGATGCTAAAATGTAGAGCTAGAGGAAGAGGCCCATGCCTCCAGCTTTTTAGGCAGGTTCCAGTCGGGGTTTATGGAGAGGGGACCGATACAGTGAAGGCCAGAGGCAGATGAAGGGACACTGTGGTTTCCGGGGTGAGCATACTTATCACACCTGCCCTAGGTGTGGCCGGAGACATATGGGAGAATACCGACTATGAGACAACGTCTGCTATCGATGTGGGAAACCCAGTCAATTAGCTCGACCTTGTCAGGGACCACTAACCCACATATAAGCTTTCATACCATTCCGAGATGGTTATCAGGCACCCTGAGGAGGCCAGCAGAGGAACACAACTCTAGGAAAGGTTTATACACTGACGTCGGGAGACACTGAGGCTGCCAGAGACTTTGTAATAGGTATTATTACTGCTTTACCATATAAAGTTGTTGTTTTATTTGACTCAGGTGTCACTCATTCTTTTGTGTCATCGAGATATGTTAAATTATATGGGGTTAAGGCACAGTTGTCAGTAGCAATGCTGATTGGATCAATAGTGAGGTATAGGAGGGTACTTAAAAATTATCCAGTGAGCATTCAAAAGAAAGTATTACCAGCCGATCTCGTGGCATTGGACATGCAGGGGTTCGATGTGATATTAGGTATGAATTGACTAACAACTAATTATGCCAATATTGATTGCTATAAAAAAGAAGTGATCTTCAAACTCCCAAGTGAGTAGGAATTCATATTCATGGGGTCACGTGTGCGCGCCTCGCCACAGTTAGTGTCGGCTATTCAGGTGAGGAGGCTGCTTCAGGGTGGTTTCTAGGGGTATGTTGCTTATATAAAGGAGATGCTAAATGAAGAATTGAAACAAGATGATATTCCAATAGTCAGAGAATTTCCAAATATTTTTTCAGAGGAATTACCTAGTTTACCACCAAATCGAGAGATTGAATTTGCCGTGGATTAACTACCAAGGTCAGCACCGATATCTAAAGTACCCTACTAGATGGCTCCAACTAAACTGAAAGAATTGAAAGATTAGTTGCAGGAGTTGTTGGATAAAAGGGTTTATCAGGCCTAGCGTATCGCCTTGGGGAGCACCAGTTCTGTTTGTAAAGAAGAAAGACGGGACTAGGAGGATGTGCATTGATTATAGAGAGATAAATAAAGTGACAGTCAAGAATAAATATCCTCTTCCTAGAATTAATGATTTATTTGATCAGATCCAGGGAACCCATGTCAACTCCAAGATTGACCTCCGGTCGGGATATCACCAGGTGAAAGTTAAAGCAGAGGACATTTCGAAAACAACTTTCCGAACCAGGTATGAGCACTATGAGTTCTTAGTAATGCCATTCAGATTGACTAATGCACTGGCAGCGTTTATGGACCTAATGAATCAAGTGTTCCATTAGTACTTGAATATGTTTGTTATGGTATTTATTGATGATATACTGGTTTACTCGAAGAGTTTTGAGGAGCAAAAGGATCATCTGAGGCTGGTATTGCAGGTATTAAAGGAAAAAAAGTTACACGCTAAATTCAAGAAATGTGAATTTTGGCTGAGGCAGGTCACTTTTCTCGGGCATGTGATCTCTGGGGACAACATATCAATAGATCTGAGTAAGATAGAAGCAATGGTGAATTAGGTGAGATCGCTGAATGTTCAGGAGATCAGAAGCTTCCTAGGTCTGGTAGGGTACTATTGGCGTTTTGTGGATGGATTTTCTAGATTATCAGGTCCATTGACACGACTCATGAGGAAAAATGTGAGATTTGAATGGACTGATGAGTGTGAGCAGAGTTTCCAGGAGTTGAAGCAGGGCCTAGTCACTAGACCAATATTATCTATTCCATCAGGAGAGAATGAATTTGTTATATACAATGACGTGTCCCAAAAAGGACTTGGGTGTGTGTTGATGTAGCACGGGAAGTTTATTGCTTATGTTTCTTGAAAGCTTAAAGAGTATGAAAACAACTACTCGGTATATGATTTAGAGTTAGCTACAGTAGTGTATACTCTAAAGATCCGGAGACATTATCTTTATGGTGGGAGATGTGAGATCTTCACTTACCATAAAAGTTTGAAATATTTCTTCACTCAAAAAGAATTGAATATGAGGCAAAGGAGATGGTTAAAGCTTATTAATGATTATGATTGCACTATCAGCTACCACCTAAGGAAAGTAAACATGGTAGCTGGTGCTCTGAGCCGGAAATTAGTGGAAGCAGCATTGTCAACAGTGTAGATTCAGCATCCAATTCAGATGGATTTGGAGAGGCTTGGTGTGGATCTAGTAGAGGATGTTCACTAGACATTTATTGCCAACTTGGTGTTACAGCCTACCTTGCAGGAGAAGATTAAAGTTGCTCAGAGGAATGAAGCAGAATTGGTAGAGCTGATAGATAAAGTGCAGGACAAACAAGGGAAGGATGGAGCTCTGAGGTTCTGTACCAGGCTGTGTATACCTGTAGATGCTAAGATTAGGAGGGCTATCCTAGAAAAGGCACACAGATCCCTTTACACGGTGCATCCTGAAGGCACTAAAATGTATTAGGACCTTCGAGAATCCTTCTGGTGGAGCGGCATGAAGAGGAAAATAGCTGAGTTCGTGGAGCAGTATTTGATGTGCCAGCAAGTAAAGACTGAGCACTAGAGATCGATGGGACAGTTGCAGCCACTCCACATCCCTAAGTGGAAGTGGGATCATATATCTATGGATTTTGTTACGGGGTTACCGCAGGCATTGCATTGGCAGAATGCTATTTGAGTGGTCGTTGATCGAATGATGAAAACCGCTCATTTTCTCCCGATTAAAGCAACTACTCTATGAATAGATTGACAGAGTTATACATTCAGGAGATAATTCGACCCCATGCGTATTTATAGTTTCAAACCAAGACCCATGATTTACGTCATGATTTTGGAGGAGTTTGCAGGAAACTTTGGAGTCTCAGTTATCATTTAGCACAACCTTTCATCCTTAGAATGATGGGCAGACAGAGAGGATGATCCAGATACTTAAGGATATGCTACGAGCATGTGTGTTGTATTTTGGGGGTAGTTGGATCCAGTATATGCCGCTAATTGAATTTGTGTATAATAATAGCTACCAGGCCAGCATCGGGATGACACCTTATGAGGCATTATATGATAGGAGGTTTCGTTCTCCATTATACTAGGATGCAATGGGTGAGAGATGAGTTTTGGGACCAGAGTTAGTGCAGCGGGCATATGATAAAGTCTGACTTATTAAAGATAAGATTAGTGTAGCTCAGAGTCGGCAAAAAAGTTACGCAGATACTCGCCACCGGAAGTTGGAGTTTGATGTGGGAGATCAAGTATTTTTTAGAGTAGCATCGCTGAGAGGAGCTATGAAGTTTGGGAAGAATGATAAGCTGAACTCTAGGTATATTGGCCCATTTAAGATACTTGAGAGAGTGGGTTCAGTCGCCTATAGGCTAACTTTACCACTAGCTTTATCCAAGATTCATGACATATTCCATGTTTCCATGCTAAGGAAATACGTCCCAAATCCCTCCCACATGATCAACTACAAGGAGATAGAACTTAGAGATACTTTAGCATATGAAAAAACACTAGTGTAGATTCTAGATAAAAAAGAACAGGAGTTGCACACCAAGAAAATTTTGTTAGTGAAAATACTATGGAGGAATCATGTAGTAGATTAGAGGCATCATGAGAGCTTGAGGAGGAAATACGACAACGGTACCCACATCTGTTTAGTGGGGAGTAGTATTAGTTAGGAAAATGAAGGTAATTGTTCAGATAAAGTCAATAATGTTCAATAAAATCAGTATTGATTATACAGTGCTGGGTAATTAATGTATAAGTTGTATTATAGATCATAAAATAGGTAGTTTTTTTTAGCTTTGGGAGAATTTTCTTTTATATGTATACTTGTAATCTCTTAGAACCATAAATGTAACCACGATATTCCTCCACCATAAGTGAGGGTAATTAATAAAATAAGTAGCAAATTTTCCTTAGAGGATGGCGTATAGTACAAATAGTAAATTTCGAGGACGAAATTTTATAAGGAGGGGAGAATGTAAAGACCCAGAAGATTTAAATTATGAATTTAAAAAAGGAAGAGAAATTTTAAAAGGAAAATTCATAGGGCTTCATCGACGAGTGTCCTCGGCTCGTCGATGAACTGCCTTCTATGACCCGTCAATGAGGACATGTGTCTCGTCAATGAAGAGATACCAAGAGGGGAAAATGTGCTGACCCGAAGAATAATAGTATTTAAATAATAATGAGGGAGAGAAATGGAAATAGAAACAGAAGGAGGTAGTAGGCTTCGTTGATAAGAAAATACCGAGAGAAGAATTTGGGCTACTTTGAATTTCGTCGACAAAGGGTAAAGTTCGTCGACAAATTTACTTAAGGACTCGTCGACGACGTGACGTGTCTCTTCGACGAATCTGGCCCTATAAATAGTGCAAACTTAGATTTTTATTCAATTTCAGTGCTTCTTTCTCTCTCTTCTCTCTCTTCTCTCTCTCTCTCTCTCTCTCTCTCTCTCTCTCTCTCTCTCTCTCTCTCCTACGGTCTCTCTCCTTTCTCTCTTCGATTTTGGCCCCACTAGTCGCCGGATCAACAATCTAAAGCCACCACGACGTTCCTGGCGAAATTCACTTCAAGTTTGCTAAGGCGGATTGTCGGTGGGATCGAGTTGGATTTCATCCCAAATTCAGGGTAAGGTCTTTTAGTTAATTTTTAGCCTTCTGACAGTTATAAGAAATGATGTAGGTAAAGAAATATTGATATTATGTTCTGACAAATATTATTTTCATGGTGTTGTGTAGGAGGCCCTGCGGATGTTAGACCAGTATACCATAGGGGTTTTTCAGTAATCAGGTAAGGGAAATATGCTATACTAGGTAGTTCTAAAATAATTTCCAGTATAAAATGTATATATTTTTTGGTTTATTACTCACAACAGGACATTAAATAGATTATTAATTATGAATACTATGTATTAAATCATTGTGTGGCTTGAGAATATAAATACAGTACACAAGTATGTTTTACAGTATTTTCAGGATATGATTTACAGAATACCATGTTTATACAGTTTATAGTACCATTGTCGCGACGTCCCGAGAGCGTGTGTGCCCCGGGCGGCGAAATTAAAAATGTGTTTTAATTTTCAAAAAAAATATAAAATGTCGGAGTCGCCACTAACCTTTTAGTGTGGTTATAACACATGATTACTACCCTGTTAGGGGTAGAATGGGTCTATGTTACCAGAGTTGGGGTTGGGAGTTCGGTTACGCGAGAGAAAGGTACGAGCACCCCCTACGCGCCCGTTCTTATGAGCGGTACCTAACTAATTTGAAATTATCCCTAAGTTAATCTAATAAGTCTTTAAATTACTCCTTTTTATGAATTTATAAATACATATGAAAAATAAATAAATAAATAAATATAATATATACATATATATTCCCTCAGAACTTAAGGTACGTGATGCCCGAAGGCTCATACCCCCGCAATAAAATCATCGGGATGCACCCACACAAAAATACTTATTAAAATAATACCAAAATACTAGAAATAATGGATATCGCAATACAAAATATAAACATAGGATATAGTTGAAAATTCCAGAAATATGTGAAAATAATAGCCTTAATATATTATAATGATAATACATAACCTGTAATAATAATACTACTATAATAATAACACACATATATCTCATAATATTAATAACACATAAATAGCAATACAATATTATAATACCACTTTAATGTATATACCATAACATGTAAATATTAATATTATACCATAATAATACTACTAGACTAATAATACATATATATCATAATTTTAATAACTATACAATATGATAATAATATATCCTAACAAATACAGGCAAAAGCCCTAATTATAAATAATCAAAACTTTGACATAACACTAACAAAACCCTAATATTAACAATAAAGGAAACATGACAATAGGTAAAACCCTAAAAGTTAAATATAACCAAACATGGAAACAAATAAGACGAAATTATAACATTTAGACAAACCTAAAAATAAATATACAGTGATATGGAAATAATCAAACCCTAAAAAATTCAACGTGCAATAAAATGGAAATAAATCAAAAATCCTAAAAAATATGTACTAATAATTTGGAAACATAACAAATCCTAAAGTTAAAATGTGATAATAATATGGAAACACTCATAACCCTAAAATTAATAAACAATCTATATAGAGGCAATCAAACCCTAAAAATATCAATAACATGCTAATTATAATAATGATGATAATAATAATAATATTTTAACAATAATAAACAATATGCTTGTATTTATACATAAACAATGTACTTAATACTACCAATAATGTACAATTAATATAACATTTATACTAACACAATTCATCTAATAGTAATACTTAATAAATTAACAATTATATAACCAATAATAGTAACATGCTAATTATATAATAATCTTACCAATAATGCTATATAAACAATATAGTAATAATACTAATATAATTAATATAATAATAATGCTAATGATAATGAGCCAACTACATAACAATATTACTAATAATAATATATAAATCATACAATATTAATACAAATACAATCAACATAATAACAATACCCTTATAATCAATATAATGACAATATTAAAAATAATATACAAACCATATAATAATATTATTGATGGTAATATACAAATAATATAACAACATTATTAATAATGATATTCACATGATAATAATATTATTACTAATAATATATAAGTAATAATATTATTAACAATAATATACAACTAATAATACTAATATGGTATATATATATAAGCATAAATACACATGTGTTTACAGGGACGCACCGGGGACTTACCGTAGGGGGGTACCACCGGAGTTAATGGGCGGCGACAGCGTCGGTGGCTGGGCAGAGAATGGGCGATGAAGAAGGCGATGACGGCGGGCGACCTGTTGCAGAGGGGAGTCTGGGGCTGTTGCTGGTGGTGCGGCCTGTGCGCGGAGTTGACGAACGGTGACGGTGATGGTGGTTGCTGCTGTGGCTGGAACAGGGGAGAGGGCAGCAGAGATGAACCAGCAGCAACGTCTGGCGAAAGAGGAGCGGAACAGGGTGGCCTGGCTGGTTGGTGGCCGATTTCAGAGGTCCGGTGGCTCACAGAATGCTTCGGATGGCGATGTGGAGTTGTGGTCGGCTGCTTGTCTGCTGAAGCAGGGGTGGCCTGTGCTGGAGAAACAGGTTCATAGAGCAGAGGGTGGTCGAAGTGGAGGTTGCTGGGGACCGGCGGTAGGACAGCGGAGTGTTGCGACGGTGATTGGTTGCCGGAGATGATGGCTGGAACAGCGAGGCCACGAGTCGGTGGTGCAGGGCTCGGGAAGAAGAAGAAGAAGAAGAAGAAGACGAAGGAGAAGGAGAAGGAGAAGCACAAGATGAAGCTATTTTTTTTTTCCTGCTTTGGCTCTGCTCTTCTGCTTGGCCGTGTGCCCTCCTCCCCCCCATGTGTGCAGCGCCCAAGCCTTTTTAAAGGCTCTCCCCAAAAAACCCTAATATAAACTTTCCTTTTTTTGTTTTTTTGTTTTTATTTTTTTATAATAATAATAATAATAATAATAATAATAATAATAATAATAATAATCATAATCATTAATAGTAATACTAATAATAATAATACTAATAATACCAATAGTAATAATAATAATAATAATAATAATAATAATAATAATAATAATAATAATATAATAAAAAAATAATAATAATGATTGCAAAAATAACAAAAATAATAATAATGATAATAATTAATAAATAATAATAATAATAATAATAATAACGAAAATAAGGATAATAGCAAAATAATAGTAAAGTACTAATAACATAGGAAAATAATAATAATAATAATAATAATAATAAAGTATCAATTTTGAATAAAAATAATAATAATAATAATAATAATAATAATAAGGTAATAAAAATAATAGTGGTAATAACAATAAGAATAGTAATAATCCAAAATAATTATAGTAAATTAGTAATAACAATAATAATAATAAATAATAAAAATAATTATAAGAAAGTAATAGTAAAAATACTAATAATAATAATAAAATAATAATAAAATGGAACCCCTTTCTATTTGGGTAGGGCAAAAATAGGGTATCTGCAACCATAATTATATAGTTTATAGTACCATGATTATACAGTTTCCAGTACCATGATTTACAGATTACAGTTCAGTTTAGAAATACAGATAATATAGTTACAATTTATTTCAGTATCATGGTTATTACAGTTATTTCATAATCATGATAAATTAGATAGTTGTATATAGAGATATATTATATAGTATCAGACCCTCTTGGACCATACAGTTATAGAGCACGGTACCGTAACTACAGATATTTCAGTTATGAGTGCAACCACCTATTTAGACAATACAAGGTAGTAGGTCGATCGTGCCTAAACGTGGACAAACTCCCCATCAGATATAGGTTGAGGAGTGGCCGATCTGACTGAGGGAGTATAGTGATTTACTCTGGTCGGCCAGCCATTGTAGATCCCGCCTACGGGCCGCACAACCCTGTTATGAGGGGTTAAATCATGACACACAGTGATCACAAGGAAAGTTTCTAGTTACTATTACGTATATATAGATTTACAGAAATAGGGAATATACTTATGTACATTAGAAGTATTTTGAATAGTAATCTATAATACTGTTATGTTAAGTAACATGGAAAGGGTGGTGGATTTTATTACTTGTACTGTATTTACATATCCAGTTATACATTATTATACAGAAACAAATTTTCATAATATTGTATCTCATTTGCCACACACTAGTAATAACATATTTCACCTTACTGAGCGTTGGCTCATCCTAGTGTTGAATTATTTTTCAGGTGATCCAGGTAGGCGAGTAGATCAGGCTCGCAAATAGAGGGGTCACAGTACTGCCCTGTCAATAGAGAGTGAGTATATTTTTGGAAGTATTTTTGTATAGCCCTCACTAGTTGAGGATATTTTGGAAATAGTCATATATGTAAATTTTGGAAAACCCATTAGCACTCTGGTATTGTATATAATTATATATATGGATATTTTTATTTGATTTCCGCTTCTCGCTACTTAGGTTGATGATTGGGTTTAATCCAGTATGGTATTAAAGCATGTTAAATGTCATAGTATATATATATAAACCCCAATTAAATAGCAAGTCGTTACAGAAAATTTCAGACCTTTGGTTCATCGACGAACTCATTACCTTCGTTAGTGAATTTCCTTCATATGTTCGTCAACGAGTCCACGTGTCTCGTTGACAAAGCCACGTGGCCAGCCATCTATAAATACGCAAAAAATCAGATTTTTGGCGAGAAAACCTTCCTCCCTCCATTTTCTCTCTCTAGAATTCAGATCCTTTGCCTTCTCTCTTCATTTCTCGCTCCAATTCACCACGTTTCGACGATCAGAAGTTACCACGATGATCCCAGAGAAATTCTCTACAACTTAGGTGGAATAGAATTTTGGTTTTAGAAGTTTAGATGTCATCCCAAAATTAAGGTAAGTAGGTTAATTTAGGGTTTGTATAATTAGTAGGTTTTTCTGAACTCAAATATTGTGTTAGACGGAAATATATTTAAGTTTGAGTTGATTAAACTAGGGTGCTGTGATTTCAAGGTTTGGGTTTTCGAACACCATAGGCATAGGTTGAGGATCCCAGCGGGTATTTTCTTAGGAACTCAGGTAACATTGATAAATAATTAGTAGTTTAGAATTTTATGGATAAAAGAAATATGTGAACCTGGGAAAAGGCGAGTATAACTATTATTTTGAGTTTAGGTTGATTAAATTAGGAATTGTACATTATTTTGGGATTTTAGAGTTTGATACGTTGTGGGCATAACAATAAAGTTAGAGTCAGGCCTGCCAGTCAGTGAGGTAAGGGAAATATGCTGTATCAGTTAAATCAGAAATTTTTTATTAGTTAATGAGGGACATAAATTAGAATAATTTATCACTTCTTAACTTTAAATTTTAACATAATTTTATTTATTTTTTTTAATTTTAGGTCTCACTGCGGTCATTTAATTTTATCGCAGATTTGAGGAAAAGAAAAAAGATTTTTTTTGAAAATTAAATTTGAAATTTAAATACGAAGCAAGGCCGCATACATGAGCTGTATGCGCGTATGTAAAAGGAGCTAGGCCATGCACGTGGGGAACCCGTGAGATTCACGTGAGCGGGGCTATGAAACAATAAAAAAACAAAAATGAGCAGCTGGACTTTGAAAAGGGGAGGCCGTGTACACCTTCGGTCAAAAGAACAAAACCAAAAAAAATAATTTTGGAGGAACAAATAAAGCAAAGCATTGAAACAACATTTTGAAAAGTCAAAATTGTAGGTGCAAAATTTTAGTTTTTACTTTTTTTTTTTTTTTTTTTTCAAAAGTAGGGTTTGCTTTTGGAGAAAAAGAAAGGAAAGGCTTGCTCTTTAGTTTTGGGAGGCCAGTGGACTTTTTTTTGGTCGCTGGGTTGTGTGCGCAGCAGATGGAATAAAGGAAGGCTTTTGAAGGCTTCAGGAGGAGCGCTGAAGGAGAGACGCACAGCAGTTCTTGGTGTTCTTCCCAGCAAGGGGCAGCTGGCTTCGGCTTCGGCTGGGATTGTATGTGATTTTTCTTCTATTTTTCATGAGAAAAAAAAAATAGTGAATTCGTTTATGCGGAATTTTATTTTCAGCATAAACTAAATTTCTTTATTTTAAGAAAATGATGTAATGTACTTTCAAACTATGTTTTTTTTTTTCTATGCTACTCACAAGTAATTTTCTTCTATGTTTGTCTAGTTTATTCTGAGTGTATTACTTTTAATTAACTAGCTATTAACAAAATGATTTTGATATTGTGTTTTGCTATCGAAAGGGGAAATTGTAGGATATATATTGGATACTTCAGTATAAGTAAATATAGAGATCGAAAGACTTGTATGAACTTATATAGTACTAGAATCGTGGGTCTTAATGTGTTCTTACTTTATTGATTTGCATACTCCTATATTAATAATGAACAATAATAGTTTCCAATTAACTATCGAAAGAGACTTTTAGATGAATTTGAGATTTGCTAACAAACATAGAAAATTAATTCTTATTAGTTAGACGAGTAAAACATAGTGAAAGATTAGGTGAAATCGGTTTTTTAGAAGTTTTCTTTCTCATTAATTTGATACTTGAGCAATCAGTTTAAATTTTCATTTGAATAGTTTTCTTTAAATTGAGTTTATTTCAATTTTTGCACTTACAAAAATCTAAATTTCTTTTCTAAATAAAGTCAAGATTAATATAATTTTGGTAATTAGCAAAAGTAAGTCACAAATCCCTGAGGACGATACTCTTCTCATCACTTTACTATAAAACTACGATACTGTGCATTTGCAATTTTGCACCGATCACTAGTAAAAGTGTAGTATATATTTATGGGTTTCTAGAGTAAGAAATTGTACAGTTTTATAGATTATAGTTAATGAGATTTATTTGTGTGACATGATAAATATTGGTATAGTATAGATTTCTACACAACTTTTACAGAATTACGCTTATATAGTTTTATAGAATTATGATACTTAGATTATACAATTTTATTTACAGAGTTATGACTATTCAGTGTTCTAAAAAACTATGATTTAAACAGTTAATTCAAATATTAGAGTTTATTCAGTTATATAGTTTTCATAGTAGCATGATATACAAATTACAAAATCATGATATATAGATAATACAGAACCATAACATACAGTTATTACAGTTTATACAGATCAATTTATTGCAGCGTTATGGTTAATAAAGTTTTACAGAATCATGGTTATTACAGTTGAACAGAATCATAGTAAACTTGTAAGATATATAACAATATTATATAATATCAGACCCTGATAGATCAAATCAGATTACAGAGCACGGTACCGTAGTTAATTCAGTACAGAGTGCAACCACATATCTTAGATAGTGTGTGGATTTTATGATTAGTCGATCGTGCCTTAAGAGAGCTTGCAGACTCCCCAATAGTCTGGGTTAAGGCGGCTGATCTGACGACAGAGGTTTTCAGTTGACTTATCTTGGTAGGCTAACCAGTGTTAAGTCCCGCCTACGGACCGCACAACCCTATCATGAGGGGTCAAATCATGACTTATAGTTATCCATTCAGGAAAGTTTCACGGTTATGTATATTATACAGCTTTACAAAAAACAACAGATATACCTATAGATACTAAAAGTATGATTAAATAGAAAGTTTAGAAACAGTTGTATTTTAAACCATATAGGTGTGAGTTATATTGTATTTTATTTACATGTTATCTCAATTTCAGTTGATTAAAAGTATATTGTTCATGTAGACTCAGTTGCCACACACTAGTAATAGCATATTTCGTCTTTCTGAGAGTTGTCTCATCTCAATTATTTAACGCATTTCAGGTGATCCAACTAGACGAGCAGATCAGACTCAGAGATAAAGGGGATATTTTATATTGCCCTGACTATAGGGTAAATGCTTTTTTTAGGGATGTATTTATTAGTAGATTCTAGATGATCTAGTGGAGAATACTGGAGAGATATGTATATAAATGTTTTGGAAAATACTGGATTTTGGTATTGTAATTATGGTTGTAAGATTTTATGTTTTCCGCTGCATAGGTGTGTTATCTTATGAACAGGGATTCCTTGGTGCCTACTTCGGGAATCGAGATGTCATAGTAGATGTTATCAGGGGTATCAGAGTAATATGGTTATATAGCTTACATATAGATAAAAAAAAATGGTATGAATTTTTGGGTCGTTACAATAAGCATCTCATCCTCACCCCTCTCCCATGAGCAAGTTTTAAGAAAACCTCATTCTCATAAAAGTCTTAATTTTGAAACCCAAATCACCCTTACTATTTTGTGTTGAAATATTTTATAAAATATACGATTTTATGGGGTTTTTCAAAATCTTCCTTTGATAAATTTTCTAAAGCATTTAATGTTATGTGGGTTTGTCCCATAGTGAAAAAAGTGGAAAAGGAAAGGTAATTAATAAATGTCAATGTGAAATAATCTCTTGAAATTGGTTAAGAGAAAGTGCTAGTGTGTACTCTAATACATCCTAGGATGGTGCTTCGCACTGTCCGCACACGCACACGGCGTGGGCTGTAGGGGAGTGGCACATTTAGTTGGTGCACAAGCACTTTGCACTTTGCACTTTGCAAGATCGCGACCGTTGATCGTGATCGAATGGTTAAAAATTAATCTTATATTTTTTAAGATTAAGTGGTGCGACCAAGTGGTGTGAGCTGGTTGACGGTACCCTTGTCTAAACATGAAATCCTTAGAATCTCAACCAGGTCAACACTGGGTGCAACCAAGTCGAATCTGCAACCTTTCAAAACGGATGCAACCTTTTGGAACAGATGCAACCTTTCGGAAAAGGCATGATTTTGTCTATATAAAGACAGGGTTAACTCCATGAAATACACAAGAAAATTCATCATTCTCTCCTCCTTTTCCTTACATAAAGTTTCCTCAAATTATATTTTTTTCAATTTTGGATTCTATTATCTGTAGAAATAAAATTCCAGAAAATTTATTCAAATTATTCTAAGGGTGTTTGTGATCAGTTTTCGTTTGTGTATAACATAAATTGATATCATATCATAATCTGGGTTTCATTGTATCCTAAAAACGTATTTGTTGATTCAATACACACCAATCTGGTGAGGGCAAAATTTTTTTAAGGAAAATAACATTATAACGTGCCTTGAAACATTTTCAGTACTGCAGCATTTTCCACATCTTATTCCTACATTTTGGTGTGGATTGGACATTAACAAATCCTAAAGTGTTGTTTTATATTTGAAATAATAAATTGTTAGCAAAATGGAAGTAGTATTGGAGATCATATTTTGCCCCCATTATTTCAATCAATTGAATTACTAAGTGTTGGATTTTATTTTTATTTTTTGAAAGTTTATGATTTGAGGGTTAGGGCATGAATTTGAGTATGCATATATTTTAAGTAATTCTTTTATATTATTCTTCTTATCTGGGTGGCCAAGAGAGTCAAACTTAACTGCAAAATTGGACTAAATCAGGCTGAAAATTTAGTTAACCAAAATTTTTTATTTGATTTTGGTTTAGAGTTTCAAATATTTTTGTTACCGATTTGACTTTAAGTTTGGCCCATTCAATAACCATGGGTAACCACACCAAATTGATATATTATATATAAAAATATATATTACATATAATTATATAAAGAAATCTTTTTAACAATTTAGAACATGGATTGGTTACTTTTATGTTATTTTCAAACATTGATTATAGATTTTATTTATGTTTATTTCACAAGTGGATGTTTTTAAGTTTATTTTGGATGCTAATTTATAATTTATAAATTTATATGACTTATTGAAGTTTGAACTTAAACAATTTATGTTTCAATTATAGTATAAGATAAAAAGAATTCTAATTGGTAGTGACTTCAAAATTTTTAAAATTAGATCCAATGATTGGATCGATAAATCGTTTGAACGATTATGTTACAGTTTTACACTTCCAATGAATTGAAACTTCAATTTGGTTAGCGGTTCAAGGGGTATGGTTAGAGTGAGCATAATTCAATCAAAATCAAATTAATTGAATTAATCAAGTAAATTTGTTTGGTTCTATTTTGTTACAAATTTATTTGGTTCAATACAAATTTTATTTTCATTGAATTTCAAATTTTAGTTTTCGATTTGGTTTTGGGGTTTAATATGCATAATTAATTGATATAACCGTTTAGTGTGTGTGTGTGTCTATATAAAATTTTATACATTATATATATAATGTATATTAAGATATTAAATTAGTTAATATTGGTCAACCAATTTAACAAAAACTTGGTTAGATCAATTTTGGGTTGGGTTTATGGAATTTTGATTTGGTTTAGTTCATAAGATTCTTTAATTGAAATTTCTTTGTTAACCATGCCAACCAAATGCTAACCCTATGTTATACTTGAATTATATTATTAAATTTCATATAGTTTAAATACTACATGAAGAACATAAGATGAATGATGGAAGGGGAGGACTTGTGATGCAGAAGATAGATTATAATATGAGTGATTTGACAGATTTGGATTCTTACATCTCCATTATCGGATGCCTTGACTACTCTCTCCTCGCGCCAGTGAAATGAGAAAACTAAAAATTGGCAACAAACACTTGAAGCCTTCTAAAAACACAATAATATACACTTTCGTAAGATATTAAGATGATAAATTATTTTAAGCATGAACAGGAGACATTCATAGTGGAGATCAATCCCAGTTTCAAACATGGAAATGGGCGAAGAAATGTTTGGAACAAGAAATGAGATGAAGTTGTGGGTACACACGCCATGCATAAAGTTGTGAACATGAACTGCCCTTCTCTAGTTGGAAATGGTCTCATGGAACTTGACTTCATTGCAACATCAATGAGCAAACCAAGTATAAATATTTCTTCGTCAGTAGCACGACATTTGTTGCATGATGCATTGTGTTAGAACTCGGCCGATACAATCTCCCGCATGAATTCTTCTGGCGCTGCGAGAAAAGTGAAGGTGATGCAAATGAGCTTATTTCAATCATTTGGCAAAATATGAAAGTAACAATTCTAGTTGTTGGGCTCCCTCCATCCCAAACAGAATGGTGCACGAACAGTGAGCGCTTTGGATAATCAGAACTCAAGGACACCCAAGCTTATTTAAAGCACATGAAACCATTTTAAACACACATCTAATGAATAATATCAATGTAGTTACAAAGGCTGACTGAATAGACAAGTCAAATTCACTTCAAATCTCTAAGCCAATTAAAAAAGCTATCAGCAGCCAACATTCATGATATTTGTTATAAGATGTGACTGAGTTTTACACTGTTGAGAGCCAATCCTCCTTTTTAGACTCAGGAACAGCAAATTAATGATGCAGTACAGATAAGTCACACCTAAGTGGAATTACTTGGAAGTAACAATAACTTCAAACTTCACAGTTGTGTAATATGCAAGACCCGATGCATGAGGGCTTCCATGCCATATTTGAGGGAAGTGAGGAAAAATAACATATGGCTAAACATTGTCAAGTAGGACAGCAAGAGAAATTCAGAAATCAGAGAGAGAGAGAGTGAGAGAGAGAGAGAGAGAGAGAGAGAGAGAGTTGTGGCAGAGAATTAGAATGAAGAGGAGAAGAAGAGAAGGAGAAGAAGAACAGAGAATAAAGAGGAAAGAATTTATGGACATAATAAAACAGAACAAAAGAAAATGAAAGGAGGAGAAGAGGCGGAGGGCTGCACAAAGGGGGGAAGGGCGGAAATTGAACTGGAAATCTGGATTCAAATCTGATAACTGTCCAAATAACTTAGAAACCCAGTATTTATACCCACTACTAACTGAAAAACACATTAACATAAAAAAACCCAACAAAACACAATATCACATAAATAACCCCTGAGTACTTAAAATACACAAAATAATCCTAAACTAACTAAAATTTTAAAATAACAAGAAATTTTCCCAAACTAAATTAAAAATCCTAGCTACCACATAGGTAGTTCTCCATCAAACTCTCCTTACTAGAGAGAACTTGACCTTGAGTTCTGCAATGGCATAGTTAGCTTCGACTCCATGAGTGGGAACAAAGTCAAACATGTTGGAAAATCAAGAGGAGGCATGATTTGCATGGCATTGTCAATCACCATTGGAGAATATCTAGAAGAACCTCCAACTGCAAGTAGCATAGAAAGATGCAATGTCTTTTGATAAAAACAAGTCCTCCAAAGAAGAAATCAATTTAATAACCAAATTTATTGGCAGCTCAAGTAAATATGCATTCAGTCCATATTCTAGGAAAATGGACAATGTTGCACTAGATTTGGTTAAGAAAGATGTGGAGGGAGAAGATGTGAGGGATGAGGCACAAGTTCACTTGATTGAGGAGAAATGATCTCACGGAGATTTTCAACGATAGGATCCATGATTAAAGAATTTCCAACAAACTCTGGAGCAACCAGCCATTTGAGCAAGGGTCATTGACAAAAATATCTTTCCTAGTTGTTGGCAACCCATCTTGAAGTTCATTGCTGTCAACGGAACAGCAAACAGCAAAGCTCTTTCCTTACTTCAGCCCACATTTATTTCCTTATATTTCAATTCATTATTTTGTACGGTTAGCATATATTTAGTTTACATGTATAGGGCTTTGACAGATTATAGTTTACTTGTATAGGGCTAGAATCATGCTAGACCTTACTTACTTTCCATGTATAGCATTCTTGTAAAGTCTATATATAATATACAGAACTCAAGGCCAATTTATTTGGCCATTCACAAAATATTTGACATGGTATCAGAGCCAGCTGACTGCTAGGTTCCTTTTCCCTTAAATTTTTTGTCTTCTCGGTTTCGTGGCTGTTGTGGTTTTGTTTTCTCTTCTGGAATTTTTTTCTGTTCTTTCGGTACTTCTGTGGCTGCATGGCTTTTGGCACACCAGGTTTCTGGGTTGCCATTTATTCCTCCAGTCTATGTCCTTGTGATTCTCGGCAAGCAGGCAACAATTTTCCGTTGCTGTTTGTGAATTTCAGCAAGTAGGCACAGCGGGTTTCAGTTTGCCACTTATTTCTCTAGTTTCTGTTGCTGTTTGTGACTTTCGGCAAGCAGGCACAACAGATTTCTAGTTTGCCACTTATTTCTCCAGTTTCAGTTGCTATTTGTAACTCTCAGCAAGCAGGCAACAACTTTCTGTTGCTGTTTCTGGTACTTATCTTCTTCGCACAGCAGGTTTTTGGTTCAAGATTTAATTTTTAGTGCAGTTTTTTGGTTCAAGATTTAATTTTTTAGAGCAGGGAGGTTGTTCTTGGTTTTTCTTTGTACATGTGTTGTTTATTTTGGGCTTCTAGATTTTCTGGTGGTCTGTTTCTTTCGGCACAATCTTTTTTTTTTTGGGCTTCTCAATTTTCTCTATTATTTAGCATGGACTCCACACCTGTGTGCCAAGTTTACGGGCAACAATTATTCTATGTGGGCTTTTCAGTTTGAACTTTTCTTGAAGGAAAAAAATCTTTGGGATCATATTGATGGCACGGATTGTGCACCCAATCTTGATAAATCCAAGGAGTCCGCAGCTTGTCCTTCATGGGCTCTGCTTAATGCTCGGATTATGTCTTGGCTTCTTGGCTCGGTTGAGCCACATATTGTCCCTCACTTACAACCTTATCGCACCGCTCAATCCATTTGGACTTATTTAAAAATAGTATATCACTACAATAACGGTGCCTGTCATTTTTAGTTAGAGCATGCGATTGCCATGTTTCAACATGACAATTGTTCCATCCAAGACTATTATTCGGGGTTTCTGACTCTTTGGAATGAATATTCTGATCTGGTTACTGCGGATGTTCCTTTGGCTTCTCTTCCCATTATTCAATGTCTTCACAAGACTAGTTGTTGTGATCAGTTTCTTATGAAACTCCGCCCCGAGTATGAATCTGTTTGCTCGTCTTTGCTAAATCGCTCTCCTGTTCCTTCTCTAGATGTTTGTTTTGGTGAGTTACTTCGTGATGAACAACAACTTAGTACTCAAGTTACTCTGGCACAATCTCATGGTAGTTCCGGGTCTGTCCCTGTGGCTTATGCTACTCAACGACGAGGACTACTTGCGCATTCTAGCACTTTGTAGTGTTTTTGCTGCAAAGAATTTGGACATATTGCTGCTAATTGTTCCAATAAATTTTCCTGTTATTGCAAGAAGGGTCATATTATCAAAGAATGTCGTATCCGCCCGCAGAATCGTCAAGCCCAGGCACCCACAGTGACTTTTGCGGCCCCTAGCTCTTCTTCAGGTGACTTCTCTGTTCATGCACCTCCTCTAGCAAATTACTGCACACTCGAAATGGTGCAATAGATGCTAATTTCGGCATTTTCAGCAATGGGGCTCCAAGGTAACAATTCTGCTAATCTCTGGTATGTGGACTCAGGTGCCTCTAATCACATGATGAATAATCCCACTACCTTTTGTCATGTTCGGCCCTACCCTGGTCAATCTGCTATTCAGATTGCCAATGGCAGTTCTTTGCCAATAGTTGCTATCGGAGATGCATCTTCTAAGTTTACTAATGTGTTTCTTACTCTTCAGTTTTCCACGAATCTTATTTCTGTTGGTCAATTAGTTGATTATTGTGCTGTTAATTTTTCTAATAATGGTTGTGTTGTGCAAGATCAGGTAACAGGGGAGTCGATCGTGAAGGGACCTAAAGTGGGGCGCTTGTTACTACTACTTTTGCTTGTTCCAGCACGTTCTCCATCTTCTTCTAATAAGTCTTTTGCTCGTAATAATGTTTTAGATCTTAGAATGCTGTGGCATCGTCGTTTAGGCCATCTCAATACTCAAATCTTATCTCACATATTGAACTCTGGTTTACTAGGTAGTAAAGAACGTTCTTCTTTATCTCTGGAGCGTGCCTCTTGCAAACTTGGTAAAAGCAAAACTCTTCCCTTCCCTTTGCATGCTAGTAAAGCTTCTTAGTGTTTTGATCTTATCCATAGTGATGTTTGGGGACCTTCTCCGGTTAGTTCACATGAAAAATTTATATACTATGTGACTTTCATTGATGATCATAGCATATTTACTTGGGTCTACTTTCTTCGCTCTAAATCTGAGGTTTTTCATACTTTCACTGAGTTTTAAGCATTTGTTGACAATCAATTTTCTGCTTCTATTAAGACATTACGCACAGATTCTGGTGGTGAATATGTGTCTACTGAGTTTCACGCATTTTTGGCTTCTAAAGGCATTATTCATCAACGTTCATGTCCTGCTACTCCCCAACAGAATGGAGTAGCTGAACGGAAAAATCGTCATATCCTAGATGTGGTCCGTACTCTCTTACTGGAATCCTCTGTTCCATCCTTGTTCTGGGTTGAGGCTCTGAAAACTATTACTTACTTGATTAATCGTTTACCTTCTCAAGTCCTACTCATGGAGTCACCCTATTTCCGTTTATTTGCTAAGAAGCCTAGTTACGATAACCTCCGTACCTTTGGTTGTGTATGTTTTGTTCATTTACCTCCTCATGAGTGACATAAATTATCTGCTCAATCTGTTCGATGTGCATTCTTGGAATAAAAAGTGTGTCAAAAGGGATATGTTTGCTATGATCCTACATTACATCATACACGCATTTCTAGGAATGTTATTTTCTTTGAAAATCAACATTTCTTTCTCGTGTCCTCTGTACCCTCCTCTCCTACTGTAATTCTCCCCTCTTTTGAGGAGCAATTTTCGAATCCTCATCTTGTCAGTTCTCGTTTTAAACCAGATATTGTGTATATGCGGCGCCCCCGCCCACAGTCTCTTCTGATAGCTCATCCAATGTCCAATCCTACCACGCTCCAGATTTAGTCAGTTGCAGCACCTCCATAGCCTTTGGTATGTCACTTTTCTCGAGTGTCTGTACCCCTGGATAGGTATGGGCTTCCCTCTTCAAGTTTTGGTAACTTTGTTTCAGCTCTTACTACTGCATTGTCCAATTTAGATATTCCCACTTCCTACTCACACGCTGCCAAGCATGATTGTTGGCGACAAGCTATGCAAGAAGAAATTGCTGCTCTAGAGGCCAATCACACCTGGGGCATTGAGCCTTGTCCTCCCACCATTGTTCCTCTGGGCTGTAAATGGGTTTACTCAGTCAAGGTCCGATATGATGGAAGTTTGGATCGTTACAAAGCTCGCCTTGTTGCACTTGGGAATAATCAGGAATATGGTGTCAATTATGAAGAGACCTTTGCTTCTGTGGCTAAGATGACTATTGTTCGTACGATTCTGGCTATTGTTGCTTCCGGTGAGTGACCATTAACATCAGATGGATGTCAAGAATGCTTTTCTTCACGGGAATCTTAGAGAGTGTATTTATATGAAGCCACCCTTGGGCTTGTTTCCCTCTCTGACTTCACATGTGTGTAAGCTTCGTCGTTCTCTTTATGGTCTCAAACAAGCTCCGACGGCCTGGTTTGATAAATTCCGCACCACTTTACTACAATTTTCATTCAAGCAGAGCAAGTATGACACTTCATTGTTTCTTCGGAAATCATATATGGGTATTGTTGTTCTTTTGGTTTATGTTGATGATATTGTGATTACTAGTTCCGATTCTGCTTTACTTGCTTAGATCAAGACTCATCTCTTAGAGTCCTTTCATATGAAAGATCTTGGGTCTCTCACATAATTTCTTGGTCTTGAGGTGAATCATAGTCCCTTAGGTATTTCACTCAATCAACATAAGTATGCTAGTGAGTTGGTGGCCACAGCTGGCCTTCAAAAGGGTACTTCTGTTGATACTCCCATGGAATTAAATGTCAAGCTTCGTGAAGAGGAGGGTGACTCACTTGCTGATCCCAGTTTATATCAAAAGTTGGTGGGTAGTCTTGTCTATCTCACCATTACTAAAATAGACATTTCTTTTGTTGTATAGCAAATCAGAGAGTTTCCTTAGACTCCTCGTCATCTTCATTTGGCTGCTGTCTGTAGGAAGATACGCTATGTTCAAGGCACTTTTGCCCGTGGTTTATTCTTCCTTGCAGGCAAATCTACTCACCCTGCTACTTATAGCGATGCTGATTGGGCTGGTTGTGCGGATACACGTCGCTCCATCACTAGTTGGTGTGTGTTCTTAGGTGATGTATTGATCTCTTGGAAGAGTAAGAAGCAAGATGAAGTTTCTAAGTCATCGACGGAATTTGAATACCGGGCAATGTCTCTTGCTTGCTTTGAAATTATTTGGCTTCGAGGCTTGCTTGCTAAGCTAGATTTTTCTTAGACGATCCTACACCTCTACATGCCAATAATATGAATGCTATTCAGATCACGGCCAATCCTGTCTATCATGAGCGCACGAAGCATATTGAAGTCGATTGTCACTCTATCCGTGAAGCATTTAAAGCTCGTGTTATCACTCTTCCACACATTTCCACTGAATTACAAATTGCGGATATCTTCACCAAGGCTCTCACTCGTCATCGACATTGCTTCCTAAGTAGCAAATTGATGCTTGTTGATCAACTCGCATCAATTTGAGGGGGCTTGTCAACGGAACAACAAACAGCAAAGCTCTTTCCTTACTTCAGCTCACATTATTTCCTTATATTTCAATTCATTATTTTGAACAGTTAGCGTATATTTAGTTTACTTGTATAGGGCTAAAATCATGCTAGACCTTATTTACTTTCCATGTATAGCATTCTTGTAAAGTCTATATATAATATACAGAACTCAAGGCCAATTCATTCGGCCATTCACAAAATTTTTGACAATTGCAAGATTCAATAACCAAGTTTGGTAACAAGTCAAGGTCCATGTCTGTCCTAGAGGCATCAATGGTGTTTAAGGTCACAAAATACAAGTCTAAGGCCTTATTATGAAAAGAGTCATGACTTATCTCTAGAGAATAATGAAAAAATTGCGCACTAGTATTATGCAAATAATTTATGCAGTCATGATACTCAATAACACAGCAATTTGCATGGGCATTTATGATATTTGATTTTTTATCCTTAACAATTTGAGTTTTCTCTTGAACATCTTGGGAGGGTCTAGGACTACCTTGTGACACATGGAGAAAATGATCTAGACTGATGAAACTCTTTAAGATTGGAAGTGTGGTTAAGGGTTGGCAATTGGAGAAATCCCTTAGCTTTCAAAGTGTCATGAACCAAACACTTCAAACCTTGTGAAGGGCCATGCAACACTAGCTAGAGCACTCTTGCTTAACCAGTCATCCAAGGATTACCATGGATCACCATAAGAACACATTTTGCATCAATATGAGAAGTAAGCAGAAGTAGTAAGCAATTCATGAAAGCAAATGGCAAGCAAGCGATGAACATTGAAGCAACCTAAATTCATAAACAACAATTCCTTAAGAAACATGTTTCTAGTGAGGGAGGCAAGTAGGCTAAACATGTTTAACGAATGCTATTGAGTTTTACAAGACTAATGAACACTCACTCTCCTCTAAAGAGCTTTATATGCAATTTTAACTCACTAGGAAACATCAAATTGTCCAAGGAATCATACTCCCACTTTACACAAAGGCTTAAACATACTCAAAGCATAAAAAATATACTACTATTTACATGATGGTAAACCATCTTATGCCCACAAGGCAAGTGATCGTAGGCAAGCATAATGCCCAGAACAAGCTTGTCTTGTGACATTCTCCCCCACTTATGTGATCAACGTCCTTGTAGACTCGAATGCTGGGTACTCTTCTACTTTGTCCATGAATTGTTGCAAGTCTTCCACTAAAATCCAGCTGATTTGTTCGTTTCCAAGGCCTTTCCACTTCACTAAGAAGTCATGCCTCTTCTTCCTTGATGATGCAATTCTTTGTTTGCAAAGATGACTTCACCTTCTCTTTTGTTAGGTTACGTTGTCTTCAATGGTGCTTTGGTTGACCGACTTCTACTTTAGGATGCACTTTCATCCAAGTCGAAGGATCAACCATGTATGAGGCCTTCCTAACTTTAGGCAAGATGGGGACTGGTCCTATCTTAACGCCGTAGTGACTGGATCTGTTCAGGATGGAGCTTAACAAACACCAAGTCAACCACGTTGAAATGCAACTTCTTCATCCGTTGGAAGCTTTCTCTAGGTAAGCTCGAGAGATCTAACTAGAATTGGCGTGCTTTGCCTTCTTCTGCCAACTTTATGAGGTTTTGGGCAACTAGATCTGGATCTTTAGTAAGGTTCTTTTTAATGCACTCCTGCATTGTTGTGGTAACCATGGTCTTAAATTTTCACGAAATTGTTGAAATTTCCGTCGAAATTTCCGATTTCCGTCACCCTCGAAATCAAAATCGCAATCAATTTCCGTCTTACATAATTTCCATCGAAATCTCAACGAATCATCCGAAATTTATTGAAATCTTGAAATTTTAGCGAAACTCATCGAAATTTGAACTATACAATGAAATTTCGTCGAAATTCAAATGAGAGATTTAGGAGTGAAGTGAAATTTCTCTTTTAATTTATTTTATTGAAACAAAAGATTATTACAAGTGCTTTTGAAATTATATGAAAAAAATAAACTTGAGTAACATTTTATTTAACCATTCATGTCTAAATTATCATTATTTGTATAATAAATAATATTTAAATGATTTATGAATTTCATTTGTATTAATTGAATATGTTTAATGTATATTATATCACAAATATGTTTGATACACATAATATTTTACAACTTTTCTACCTCATACAAAACATAGATGTATTTAATTTGTTATATATTAGTCTTAAAACATATATTATTATGTTCGTTAACCATTTCTAAAGTTTCACATAGAATTCCATGTTTTACTATTAATTTCCATTATTTTTTCAAATCAAAATCGAATTTTCCATCGAAATTTCCATACTTTTGGAGCTTCGAAATTTGAGTCGAAATCGAAATTTAAGACCTTGGTTAGTGTTGATATCCTTAATTGAATGAGGGAGAATTAAGAATGCCTATTGAGCTTATGGTTGCTCACTCTATTCCTTAATAATTTCAGATTTGATCTAAGGGAGAGCTCCACTTATTAAGTTCTCCGAGAGACAGCATTTTTTAACATGTATTATAGGTTGGCACAACTTGGCAGGAAGATCATAGGGATACTAAGCATGTATTTGGTTAGTGGTTATGCACGTAGATTAGGAAGAGTGAAAAATTGTTGTATGTAAAGTACATCCCAATGTAAAGATGTCATGTCCCTGGCTTTTGGCACGTGACCGGCCTTGACTCTATCTAAAATCCAATGGGGTCACTAGGCTTAGGCAAGAATTTGTTTTACAAATCATCATTTGGAACCAAGTTAAAAGCCAATTAGGAGTGAACACTTGTTGAAAACACAAGGCATACATATATTTCATAAGCAACTAAAAACATTTCTCATTTAGCAACAAGCTCTTTACATTGGGCCACACTTTACATACAACATTTTTCTCACTCCCTAGTCTACATACATAACCGCCAAAATTGAACACATGCTTAGTATCCTTATTGTCTTCCTGCCATCATGTAATACATGTCAAAATGGTAGTATCTTGGAGAACCTAACAAGGGGAGCTCTCCTTTAATTTGAACTTGAAATTACTAAGGAATAGGGTGAGCAACCACAAGCTCAGTAGACAGTCTTAACTGCCCCTTATTCAAATAAGGATTTCAATACTTAACACAGGATTTCTTACCTATATGCATGATCATAAGGTGCATGAACACACTCTTTATTCTAGGCAATTTTGTAGTAACCCGATCAATATATATATATATATATATATATATAATAAATAAATAAATAGATATTTTGGAGGAGATATTTTTAGATATTTATATATAAATATCTTGGAGGAGATATTTATTTTGATTACTCAAAGGCTAAGTTAGGTTTTTCTTTATAAACTCTCTCTCTCTCTCTCTCTAGACACGAATTCCACTCTCACTCTCTAAGATTTCCGGGCCGTATGTTGCCAGAATCGACGATCCAACGTTGCTACATGGATCAGGGAAGGAATCTCTACAGATTCTACAGATCAAAATTTCATTTCGGAGATTTTCGAGTTTTTCCTGAAAATCAAGGTAAGGTTTGGTTTTTGCTTTTGGTCCGATAGATCTGTAGTATACGAGGTTATACTGAAGTTTTGTTCTTCAAGTATTAGGTTTCTGGGTTTTCGTGCCGTTGTTTTGAACCGTTTAGGTTCAGGGTTCGGAAAGCTAGGGCTTGAGTTTTGGGTCATTTCGAACTCCGATTCACACGCAAGTAAGGGGGTTATGTTAATACAGTGATTTATACAATATGAATCAATTGAAATGTTGAACTAACTTTTAGATATCAAGTTACGGCGGTTTTAGGGTTTCCGGGCCTCGGTTCGGTAAACCGGCTTTATTTTCAAAAACCAACTGGTCAAATTCAAATGTTATATTTTTAGAATATTGTACTTGCATTCCGAACCTTTTCACCGGTTGGAAATGTTGTTTTTGTTGTTTAAAACCCGTACTGTGATATTAACTGTTTACATTTACTTTCGGGTTGTTTTCGAATGTGGAAAACTCTGTGGCAGGTGTTGATGTTGTGAAATACTGGAACTGTTGTGAAAATGTAGGAAGTTTATTTGATGGCTACGGGCCGGATTTTATGTAATGATGTGTTTCGTGAAATGATTTCAAAAGAGTGTTTAAATTGCTTAAATTGCATAATATGCTTTAGGAACCCTGGGGACTGATAGTGTAGGCACGGATCCGTTGCCAATGAGGGCACCATACTTTTGATCTACATGAACTCAAGCTGTATTGAGACAGTCGGGGCGGTCTTAGAGTGAGTTTGCCTTTTGATCGTGTACCCAGGCTGTATTGAGACAGTAGGGGTGGTCAACCCCGATTGTGGGAATTTATACATGGTATAGAGTTTGAGGGCGTGTCCTATCCTGCATATCTGTACATTTATGTAATTGTTGTTATATACTATGGGGTTCTTCATATGATGAAAATGGGCTACGTATTTTATAATTACAGAAACGATGATTATATATGTTTATGTTTTTGTTAAACACTTAAAGCATGCTGGCACACACTGTTATTAGCTTAATCGTCCCTTACGAAGAGGTGTCTCACCCTATCATATAAACTGTCTTTTCAAGTCCTTGTCGAGGTTGAGATTAGCAAGGACTGGGGCAGGGTAGCGATCTGTTTTTGAGTGAGCGCCTCCACGAGCTCAATTTTGTAGGTTATGTTATAGGTTTTCAGAACTTGTAAGATATTGTAAGACTCGAGGATGCATTGAATCTCATACTGTATTGTATATGGATGTTGGAATAGCTGTATGTATCTATCAGGCAGTTAGAACTCTGGTAATAGTTTGATGGATGTTTATGTTTTCCGCTACGTATATATCTGTTGAGAAGTATATCAGGTACACAGACGTCACTACAATAACACCCGGGCCATAAGTTGGGACCGGGGTGTTATTAAGAAAGGAAAATCAATGGAATATAATGGTTTTGTGAGTCTACAATTGATGATTCATTGACTTGAAATTATAGTTTAGACTAACAGATACCCAACATGTGTAATTAGTTGCCATTGTTTATTAAAATTGCTTAGAGTAAATTGTCACGTCCTTGTTTTTTTGGCACATGATCGGCCATGACTCTGTCTAAAATTCGATGGAGGCACTCAACCTAGACAAGAATTTATTTTTCTAACCATCATTTGAAAACAAGTTAGAAACCAATTAAGAGTGAATATTTGTTGAAAACACAAGATATATATATTTCAAAAAGCAACTGAAAATGTTTTACATTCAGTGACAAGCTCTTTACATTGGGTTGTACCTTACATACAACATTTTTTACACTCCCTAGTCTACATGCATAACCGCCAACCAAATACATGCTTAGTATTCCTATTGTCTTCTTGTCAACCTATCATACATGTCAAAAATGGAAGTCTCTTGAAAAACTTAACAAGCGAAGCACTCCTTCAATTTGAACTTGAAATTATTATGGAATAGGGTGAGCAACCACAAGCTCAGTAGACATTCTTAATTTCCCCCTTATTCAAATAAGGATTTCAATACTTAACAAATGATTTCTTGCATGCATGCGTTATCTTAAGGTGCATGAACACTCTTTATTCAAAGCAATATGCATGAGCACACTCTTTATTCAAAACAATCTATTCATCTAAAGTTACCATCACAAAACATCCAAATAACATGCATTTATACTCTTTTTTTTTTTCAACATAGCAATGCTGTCCCAACTAAATGCACAGTTTATCTCAAACAAGTGCCAACTTCCAGCTTGGCCAACCACCGCTTAACATGGAAATATCCTCCAGAGGTTTAGGGCCTTTCACCCAAGGGAGACACAATCCCTACTTGCTCAAATTTCACAATATCACAGCCACAACAACACATGGTGCCAGCTATTTCACACAACATCAATTCAACATATGCATACACAAGCTTTTCCATAGCAAGTATAACAATCATCCTTATGAGATGAATACATATAACATATGAAAATTTCCCAACTAAACAAGATATGCAGCTATGATAACCTAAAAAACATATATGCAGCCATATCAAAGTAATTAGAAATAACAAGCTTAGATCTGCCTTATTATGGTTCAACTCTATGCAAGTTTCTACCCTTATTTCCTTTGAATACCCCAAATCCCTAGGTGAATAAATGAAAATTAAGAACAACTATCTTGATTTTCAGCTTCTTCAAACTTAGTTTAAGTTTCCATCAGAATTTTCTAGATTCTCTCTCTCTCTCTCTCTCTAGAACTAGGTTTTACAGCAAGAGTTTGTCGTATTTTATTTTCTGTGTTGAGGCTGCTCTGCAAGGCTGGAAGGGTCAAGACAGCAGCTACTTGCTGCCAGCTGCTTGCCAAGTGTCTTCTTCTAGGCTGGAAAAGGACTGCAGCAGCTGCAGGCAACAACAGTCCTGCAGTGCTGCCATCCATGTGCTAGGTTTCGTCTGCTGGTTTTCAAAGCTGCCAGGTGGCTGCTGCTGGTTTGTAGTGCTGCCAGGTGTCACACTTGATATCAGCACGCCCCATCCTCCTTTTTTTTTTCTGCCCCAAATCATATTTTATTTATGTTTTAGCATATCCTCATAATTTTCTTTCATCTAAGCCCCTCCTACCACTAATAAGTCAAATGGAATTCCAATATTAGTAACACAACTCAATTAATGAATAACATGGCTAGTACAGACTTGTTTAATGCAAAACAAAGCAAGGTCATCGTAATTTATTAAAGTAGTTTAAACTTACCTTGGCCTAAAGGGTACAGTTATCACATAAATACCCAACATTGACCACACAAGATGTTAAGTCTTGATATACATTGTTGGCCCGCAACCTAGCAACTTCAGCTTTTAGGTAAAATGGTCATCTAACACGGTATCAGAGCTGATTATCAGAAAGTACTGGGTTCTAGTCTAGACGCCTGAGTTTATTACGTGGTGTTTAAAAAAATTTTGTTTTCCCTGTAATGAATGTTACCTACCATGTGTTTATCTCTCCACAAGCTTTCAGGCTGTGCATGCAGGGGAGTGTTAAGGCTTGATATACATCATAGGCCTACAACCTAAAAGCTTAAGCTTCAAGGTAAAGTAATAATCTAACAGATAACTTTTAACCCCATAGTAGAAATGTGGAATCCCACTGTTTAATGTGGTGATTTTTATCTTGTTTCAGTTGAAGCTCTATATTCAAGATTACTGCAACGGTCCAATTGGTGCAGTGTCCACTAACAAATTCGTTCACTCACTGTTATGGACAGGCATGAGTAAAAAACAGATTAACCTGCCTGTAAAATTCATAAAACAATCAGACATACAAAAGCAAATAAAATCCAAATAAATACATACCTTCTCCACCGGTAAAAAGATTAAATTGGCCAATTGCTTGCCGAAGGAACATCTCCACTCCACTCACAACAATAGCTCCAGCAGCCTCAGCTTCTTCTAACAGTCTAGTTTTCCTTGGTGTGTAAACAGAATCAAAGACTAGGTAGTAATCTCCCAAGGTCACCTGAAAAAAGCAAAGGGTCTTAAGAATGAATGACACACACAGACACAACAGTTTCTTCCCTTCAGAATGAAAGTAGAGGTTAGGACCTCAGCAACAGGAATTCGATCTGTATTAGGGTGCATTCCTAAAGGTGTTGCATTTGCAAGAAGTGCGCCTTTCTCTGGCCGAAAATCAACTATATCGGAGTAAGGTCGAGCTTCACCGGAAACAGCACGAGCAAGGGGCTTTGCTCTATCTTTCTTGACAGAACAAGAGAGACAGTTAAGAAGTGCTGAAGTGTTTGGATCCAACTTCATAAGGATTTCCTTAATTCATTAGGCAACAATCATAGCATGATGCACCAAGGTATGGAAAAGTGGTTTCATTATTTGATTAGCAAAAAAAGAGTTAAGAGGCATAATAAAATTGTTAGTTTGTCCAACTGCAAAAACAAAGCCACCTCTTCCAAGCCGTGACATGACTCATGATGATTGGTAGCCCAATGCACTGAAGAGGCACAAACAAAATAAGATACAAGACTTGGTCCTTAGAACATAATGAAGAAAAATGAAAAAAGATTCAAAGCATTCTACAGAAAGATACTTTCAGTATTTACCAAAATCAATGTCAAAAATGATTATATTTGCCCCCCTACTCTTGGCGCCAAATGCCAGTGCTCTTCCTGCACCTCCAGCACCAACTAGCACAAACATTTTCCCTTTGAGGGGAGAAGTAAGTGGCAATTCCCCACTAGCAAGTCCCCGTACTGTGAGACAATGAATGAGCAAAATATTAATTAGTGATATTTTGAGTGATCAAATATTGACAATGCGAGCCAATTCAAAAAGAACTATGACATTCATTTCAAGGGTACAACGATAAATGTTGAATCCAGGTTACATGGAACGTGGATCAGTATCGACACATGGAACGGATCAGGAATTTAGAATGTAGGTTGGCATGGAGTGTAATAATTCAGAGGTAGGCTTCTTTTAGTGTGCATGGTCAAAATTTACAAACTAAAACAGCTACAGAATACAATGATGAGGCAATTGTAGTGTCATGGTGTCTACAGTAGAGACTCATTAAAACTATAAGATTTGCAATTTTGCTCCTCTTCAATTGGTTCATTCATCTGGAGTCCAAGCTAACATACTAGGTAATTTTATAAACAGCAATATCATATCTCTATTACATACAATCACTAGTGTTCCACATTTTGGAAACTTCCCAATCACAATTCCTTGGTGTAATAGCCACAGTGCTTGAATTTGTAGGAAAGCATAAATCGAAAAGCAATAAAGAAGTTGATCTAGGTAAATGGCAATCATCATACAGTTGAAAATCTTCTGCATAATATTCAAGGAACTACGATCATCTTTTTCGATCAACTTCTAGAATGTTGACCAATGGCTCATTGTTATAGATTTGAATTTTCTTTATACATGCAACTTATTCTCAGAAAAATTTGCACATCCTAATAGTTTACAAGGTCATAAGCATCAAGCCATCTAAAATTTTGTGGCATTTTACAACAGCCAACAATATTTAGCACATAAATTTCTTTGAGAAACCGCAGTGTCATATCCAGTACCTCCCAGAGCATCCTCAATCGCAGTTATTGCAGCCTCGCAATCTGTATTGTAACCAACCAGCTTCCCATCACTAGGCCTCCTTATGATAGTATTAACAGCTCCTATAAGCTGAAGCACCACACAAAAGTTCATTGAATTGTCAAGATATCAACATTACAGATGAAATATTCTACAATCGTGAGTTCATGTCATGATAACAAACCTATCAGGTCATCAAGATCAAGGTTTAAAAAATTGGATGCCATTGCTTTCCCTCATCAAGATGTATAAATTCAGGTGGACAAGCTGGGAAAAATATATTTTGAGTTTGCAGTTGTTAATGATTATTTTGGTCATTTAGCATCATTAGTATGTGCTACTGTTGTGTTAATAAGTGAGTTAATTAGCGTACTAAGGTCATTAGCATGTACTTGACATATATTTTAAATAGAGGGAGACCTATCTTTGTAATTAGGTCTTTCGCTTTACCAAATACTTCAACATGGTATCAGATCAAGATCCGACCTAAAACCTGCTGCCAAACCAAACATTAAACCTGATCATCCCATGCAAATCTGCCATTCTAGGAGGATCAACCACATTTAAGCAGTCACTGGAAACTTCCTGGACATCGCTGCCCTTTTCATAATCTCAAGAACCCCTTCATGTTTTGCAAAACCTGTCCCATATATAGTCATGCTGTCATAGAACCTCCAATCTATAAGTCAGTGAAATATCACCACAGAGAAGACCACACATCCCCCACACGCCAGCCAACTGCCAGTAGCTCCAATCCCATGCACTGGTGCTTGAGACATCCTCCTGTCCTGTTTTTGCTATGATTTCCTCCAGAATGACTTAAATCCTTCCGTAGACAATGATATCAAGTTGTTGGTAATGAATTTTGTTCAAAGATCCAACCTTTTAATCGTTCATTAGTGACAATTTTTTAGTTGTTGTCTGGTACTATAACGGTCAGCAGTTAGTCTCTAGGAGTAGTGGTAGTGTTCGTATGTTAGTTTTTTGGGGCTGTGGTAGTGTTATATTAATTTTTCGGTGACTTGTTCAGGGTTGTTTTGGCGGCACACCTTCTTTGTGGTTGTTCCAGCTGTTCCAGCTATTCACCTTGTTTGTTGTTGATCATTTTTGTGAGTGTCAGGATGGAGCCCATGAATCCCAAGAATTCCCTTCATCGCTGCCATAGATAACAATCGAAAATTTGGATGGAAAGAATTATGTTAAGTGATCTAAGGCTGTTAAGGGTCTATTTCACAGGCTTAGGAAATCTGATCATTTGTTCAAATTTGGGCCTTTTGATGATGAAGGGAGATAAGTTAGGAACATGCATTGTTTGTCTATCTCTTGTGGAACTCGATGGAACCTGAAATTGCATAGATGTATCCAAAGATATTTGGGATTATGTCAAGCTCTTATATTATAGTGACATTAGATGTATGTACCCTGGAGTACTTTTAGTTCCAATAGGGACACGAGTGTCATATAATACTTTGCAGGGATGAAGCATATCCATGAGGAGCTTAACATCGTGCAACCCATAAACGATTGATGTTTGCGAGATGCAAAAGCAAAGAGAGCTAATGACACTTCTTTGGGTTCAAACTGGTCTTGAAACTCGAGTTTGAGGCAGTTTGGTCATAGCCTCTTGATAGGGCACAAGTTCCATACTTTGCTGATATTTATTCTTGCACTTTTCGTGCTTCCTCAAGCACACATTCCCCAGCCCTTGTATCTAGTGTTTCAACCCTCGGCTTTGATAGGAGCCGAGGACACTTCCGTTACATAAGGTGATTTTGGTTTTTGACCAAACAATCACAGAAGTTCTTGAGGTGGTTCAAGTAATCGTGGTGGAAGATATGGACGAGGTAGAGACCTTCTTTGCAAGTGCACTCATTGTGGTCAGAGAGTCATATAATTGAGCAGCCTTGGGATCTTCATGATAAGCTGCCTCGCATCACCAATGCAGCCACCATAGATTTTACATTGTTGGGCTTGATTGGGGATCAGTGTATTGTATCTATGCCAGAGGAAGACTATTCCAAATTCCAACAGTATCAAGCATCCCAGCAAGCTTCCCTTCCCACTGCATTTCTTTCTTAGATAGGTAACTCTACAGCTTGCCCGTCGTCTAGTATTTTTTTCCCTCGTCCTTCAGCTATTGATTCAGCTGCTACTCATCAAATGAGAGGTATCTTCAAGTTCTTAAATTTCGATTTCAACTCAAATTTCAAAGCTCCAAAAGTATGGAAATTTCAACGGAAATTTCAATTTCGCTGTCAATTTTGATTTCAATTTGAAAAAACAACCGTAATTAGTAGTAAAACATGGAATTCTTTGTGACACTTTAGAAATGGTTAACAAACATAATAATATATGTTTTAGGACTAATATATAACAAATTAAATACATCTATGTTTTGTATGAGGTAGGAAAGTTGTAAAATATTATGTGTATCAAACATATTTGTGAGATAATGTACATTAAACTTATTTAGTTAATACAAATGAAATTCATAAATCATTTAAATATTATTTATTATACAAATAATGATAATTTAGACATGAATGGTCAAATAAAATGTTACTTTAAGTTTATTTTTTCATATAATTTCAAAAGCACTTGTAATAATCTTTTGTTTCGATAAAATAAATAAAATAAATTAAAATAGAAATTTCACTTAACTCCTAAATCTCTCATTTGAATTCCGATAAAATTTCATCATATAGTTAAAATTTTGACGAGTTTCGCTAAAATTTTGAGATTTCGATGGAAATTATGTAACACGGAAATCGATTGCCATTTCGATTTCGAGGGTGACGAAAATCAAAATTTCGACGAAAATTTTGACAATTTCGTGGAAATTTAAGACCATGGGTATATTGAATTTCTTTTCTACTCTCCAGTATTCTCAAAGCTTACCCTATGTTACCCTTGTTGACGGGTTTACAACTGTGGTTAAGGGAATAAGGACAGTAAATCACACTCCCAATGTTTTTCTTTCTTCTGTTTTATATATTCTCAAATTCCCCTTCAATATTTTGTAGTTAGCAAGATTACCAAATCCATGGATTATTCAGAACGAATATTTCTTAATTCTGTGGTCATTTAGGATTTGAAGGCAGGGAAGACGATTGGGGGAGGATGTAATACTAATGGACTTTACCACTTTGAGTCGCCATCTCCTTCTATAGCCTACGCACCTAATGCTACATCACTCCAAATCCATTATCACCTTGATCATCTTTCATTGGAAAGGTTAGAACAACTAGTTCCTACTTTCAATTCAATGTCTTAATTACAGAGAGCATTATCATGTTCCATTTGCTTCTTGAGTCAATAAACGGGCAATAAGCCCTTTCATGTTAGTCCATTGTGATGTTTGGAGTCTTAGAAGGGTTGTGTCCCATTTGGGTTTTCGATATCTTGTAACTTTTGTTGATGATTATTCCATGTTGACTTGGCTCTACTAATAAAAAATCATTCAAAATTATTTCATATTTGTCCTGTCATTTGTTCTAAAATAGAGACTCAATTTGATTCGCTAGTTCAGATGCTTTGGAGTGATAATGCTAGAGTAGTTCATAACCCAATTCACTACTTATATGATGTAGTTTAGTATTGTCATTAGTCATCTTGTACCCACACTCCACAACAAAATGAAGTTGCAAAGAGGAAAGAACAAACATATCCTAGAAGTCACTTGCGCGTTATTTTATCAGATGTGCATTCTTGAAGTGTTTTGGAGTTATGATGTGCTCACTATCTGCTATCCTATCAACAAAACTGCATCCTCTTTTTTTGGTTGTAAAATTCCCCACTCCATTCTCTTTCCAAATGGTCCTTTGTTTTCTTTACCTCCTCGTGTATTCAAGTGCATGTCTTTTGTTCATTAGTTATATAAGTTAGATCTTCGGGCTATAAAATGTGTTTTTTGGCCACTTGTGTATTCAAAAGGAATATCATTGTTATAGCCCTACTCTGCATTACTTTTTTTTACGGTCTTTACCAATATTACCCTTTTTCAGTTTACACAATAATATTCTTAATTCTTTGAGTGCCTTTGACCTCAATGAATCTCCAATTCTACCTAATCTTCAAGATTTTGGTTTATCATCTCCACCAATCATCCACTTGTGTATCCATGTAGTATGGGTCCTTCTCGTTGCCTCGGTCATCCTAATTTAAAGGTGTATTCACAACCATGACTCAAGGGAGAAGAGTCCCCTCCATCTTGTACTGCTACACCTTTGGTTTGTTTATCCAATGATCCCATTTCCAGCAACGTTGATCCTGCTATTGCTGCCCAAAAAGGTATACACACCTATACACAGCATCCCTCACTAACTTTGTTTGCTATAACTTCTTGTCACCCTTATATTGTTGTTTTGTTAGTACTCTTACCTAATCTGTTTCTAAAGCCTTAGTCCACTCTAGATCAAGGACTTCAATGGCTGAAGATATGCATGCATTTCAGGAAAATAATACTTGGAAATTGATATATCTTTCTCCTAATAAATATGTAGCTAGTTGCCGTTCTGTATATACTATGAAAATAAATCTTGATAGTTCTACTCTGTGGCTTGTTTAAAAGCCCATCTTGTTCTTAAGGATGTACTTTGGTGTACAGTTGGGATTACTCAGACATATTCTCCCTGGTCAACAAACTTGCCTCAATACATTTGCTTATCTCCTTGGTCACTATTTCTGACATGCCTTTGCAATAGTTGGATGTGAATAATGCTTGCCACATGGTGATCTTTAAGAGGAGGTCTATATGGAGCAACCATAGGGGGAGTTAGGCAAGTCTGGATCGTAGGAGCTCTTCTTCCTTCCCTAGAGAAGAAGGCAAGTCTGACTAAAAAAAAAAGTTCTTCTTCCTTTATATGATTTTGTTTGATTAGGCAAGTCTAGATTGTAAGATTGTATAATAATCATGGTTGTACTTATACAAAACATTTGCATTGCACTTCACTTTGTGTAGAGAATGAGAATGAATCAATTGTATATTCAATTGTGTAATCTTTACATACTCAGGTCCCTATATAACACGTACACAGATAATAAAATATGGAAAAACAGAAGAAGACACAACTTGTAGTTGAGATATGTAGTTTAGCTTCGGTGGGGGGTCTCAATTTATAGCCTCTGGCTCTTGGCAAAATCTCAAGGTAGGTGGTGGTGGCTTACCCACCATGGTACGTGGCTGTCATTCAAGACTCCCCTTCAAGTTGGATCATAGATATTGATCATGTCCAACTTGCAAATAAACTCTTCAAAGCTACATCTCTGTAATCCCTTAGTGAAAATATCTGCTAATTGTTCTCTTGTAGGGATATAGGTCATGCAAATTGTCCCCTTCTCAATTTTCTCCTTTATAAAATGCTTGTCCACTTCTATATGTTTAGTCTTGTTGTGCTAAACAGGATTATGAGATATACTAATGGCGGCTTTGTTGTCGCAATAAAGTTTGATGGGGAGCTTTATTGTGATGTGTAGTTCTTCCAAAATTTTTGTAACCATAGCCTTTCACACATCCCCTATGCAACAACTCTGAATTCAGCCTTGGCACTGCTTCTGGCTACCACACTCTGCTTCTTACTCCTCCATGTTACTAGATTTCCCCAAACATAGGTAGAATAGCCGGTAGTAGACCTTCTGTCTTATGCTGATCCAGCCCAATTTGCATATGTGTAGATCTCTACCTTCTTACTGTCACCTTTCTTGAAGATTAATCCTCGCCCTAGAGAGCCTTTCAGATATCTGAGAATCTTATGTACTGTTTCTAGGTGACTCTCCTTTGGTGAGTGCATGTGTTGACTGACCACACTTATAGCGAAAGCAATGTCAGGTCAAGTGTGAGCGAGGTAGATCAATCTACCTACTAGTCTCTGATATCTCTCTCTATCCACAAGCTTTCGTACATCTTCCGTTCTTTTTCCTGCCTCAATAGGAGTATTGGTTTACAGCTAAGCACGCCAGTCTCAGCTAAAAGGTCAAGTACATACTTTCTTTAGGAGACACTAATTCCCTTCCTTGATCTGGCGACCTCCATTCCCAGGAAATGCCGCATTTGACCCAGGTCTTTTACCTCAAACTCTGTGGTTAAGATCTTCAGTCTCTCCACCTCTCCTATGTCATCTCCAGTGAGAATGATGTCATCAACGTACACAATCAGGATGGTCCTTCTTCCCTCATTAGATTGTTTGAAGAACATTGTGTGATTCGACTGCCCCTGTTGGTATTCTTGATTCTTCATCACCTTTGCAAATCTATCAAACCACACCCTTGGTGATTGCTTGAGTCCATATAGGGATTTCTTCAATTTACACACTCTAATTTCTTCTCCCTCCTAGCAAAACCTTGGTGGTAGCGTCATGAACACTTCTTCTAGCTCACCATTCAAAAAAGCATTCTTGATGTCAAATTGATGGAGTGGCCAATCAAGGTTTGCTGCCAGGCACAAGAGAACCTGTATAGTGTTCAGCTTTGCTACTAGTGCAAACGTCTCGATGTAGTCAATACCGTATGTTTGAGTGAACCCCTTTGCCACAAGGTAGGCTTTGTATCGTTCTAATGTGTCATCAACCTTGTACTTTACTGTGAACACCCACTTATAGCCCACTGGTTTCTTCCCCCTTCGCAAAGTCATCACCTCCCAAGTTCCATTCGTTTCTAATGCCCTTATCCCTTCCATCACTGCCTCTCTCCACTCTGGAATCTCCAAGGCTTCTTGAATGTTTTTAGGAATTTGGATTCTATCAACATTAGAAGTAAAAGCACGACACTTGGCAAAAAGATCATTGTAAGATACAAATTTTGAGATAGGGTGGAGAGTACATGAACGATGTTGTTTTCTAAGAGCAATGGGTAAGTCATGTTTTACCTAGTCAGGATTGGAGTCGGACTCATGAGGAGTTGGAACTATCACCAGTTCTGACTTTTTGGTGCGTCGGAAGTGAGTGTCTCATTGGACTTCAATTTTGGCCTCCTTGAGTAGACAAGTGTTTCCCTATTTGTTTGTATTTCCTCATCTCCCCCTGAGCTCAAGTTTCCTTCTATACTAGGCAAAGGAGCAGATATAGGGAATGGAGTGGTCTCGAAAACAGTAATATCGAAGTAGTCTGAGTTTGAGGGTCGAGCTTTACTCAAGGACTCCCCCTGAAGAGAGTAGTAGGGGGTATGTTCGAAGAAGGAAACATCCAGACTAACATAGAGTTTCTAAGGGATCGAGTCATAGCATTTGTAACCCTTCTATGTGGGAGAGTAACCAAGAAAGATACATTTAAGTGCTCTAGGATCCAATTTGTTTCACTTGGGAGCATGAATGTGGACAAATACAGTGGACCCAAAGACACGAAGCGGAAGATGTGAGTTGAGCCTAGAATTGGGAAAAGTCTCTTGAAGTTTTTGGAGCGGAGTTGCAAGCGATAGGACTCTACTAGGCATTCAGTTAGTGAGGTATGTGGCTGTCAAAATTGAGTCACCCCAAAATTTTGTTGCCATGTGAGAGGTGAACAACAGGGCACGAGCAACTTCAAAGATATGTTGATTTTTCCATTTAGCAGCCCCATTTTGTTGAGTGGTGTCAACGCAAGAGCTTTGATGGATAATACCATTCTCTTGAAGATACATGCCCAAGGAGTGATTGAAATACACAGTACCATTGTCAGTACGAAGGATTTGGATTTTTGTGTGAAATTGGGTTTGTATCATAGAGTGAAAATTCATGAAGACTAATCGAACCTCAGTTTTATCAGTCAATAAAAATACCCAACACAGACGAGTGTGATCATTAATAAAAGTAATAAACCATTTTGTATGGGTCCTATTAGGAGTATGCGAAGGTCCCCATAGATCACTATGAATCAAACTAAATGGCATGGATGGTTTATACTGAGATCTAGGAAAAGTAGTACGATGGTGTTTGGCAAGTTCACACACTTCACACTGAAAATCCAAGGCAATTTTATTCGAACATATTGAAGGAAATAAGTGATGCAAATACTGAAAACTAGGATGTCCCATCCTTTTGTGCCATAACAAAAGTTCACTTTCCCTAGGACTAGATGCGGAATTACAAACAATAGGAGGACACGGTCCATTCACATTAGCTTTGTCGAAGTAGTAGAGCCCATCACATCCCTTAGCATTGCCAATCGTCTTCCCTAATGATAGGTCCTGAAAGACACAATGAGAGGGTAGGAATTTAGCTGAGCAATTAGACTGTTTGGTTAACTGACTAATCAACAACAAATTACATGATAAATTAGGAACATTGAGGATAGATTCAAGAGTAATAGATTCAGAAATACAAGCACTCCCTTTGCCAACGATAGGGGATAGAGTCCCATATGTAATTTTGACTTTTAAATTGCCGACACAAGGTGAGTATGTTGAAAACAACTGATGAGCATCGGTCATATGGTCAGATGCACCAAAGTCAATAATCTAGGGGGTAAAATGAGGATTGGTTATAAGGGCTGTCAAAACAGTACCTTTGTGGGCTAAAGAGCCAGATGACATAGTATTAGCGGACTGACCCGAGGCTTGGAAATTGGAAAATAGCTCATATATTTTCGCAAGTTAGTCGGAATTAAATCCCCCACTAGAAGCTGTCGGGCCATGGGCTTCTATGGGTATTTTTTTTGCCAGGGTTTCAGTGGAGGCCTAATGACCATGGGCTTTATTGGGCTGTCTGGGCTTCCAATCCGCGGGTTTGCCACGTAAGGTCCAGCAGGTGTCTTTAGTATGGCCCATTTTTTTGCAATGCTCACAATAGGGCCTTTTGGACTGTTTTGGGTTGGATCCAGTATGAGGCCCACGGGTTATAAGAGCTGATGCCTAGGGCTTAGACTTGTTTTGCTCCTTCAACATCACGTTCCTCCTACTTTCCTCACGCCAAACCTCAAAGAAGACTTCTCAGATGGAGGGCAGCGGCTAGCAACCTAGAATCCTGCTCCTTACGTTGTCAAGCTCTCGGTTCAGCCCTACCAACAACTTGAATACTCTCTCGTTCTCCATCTTCTTTTTGAAACATACACTATCACCCATGCATTCCCATTCCTCTTTGCAGCTGAGATCGAGTTCTTGCCAAAGTCCGAGCATCTCAGTGTAGTATTCCGTGACTTTTCGATCTCCTTGCTTCATCTGCCATAGCTGCGTCTTCAACTCAAAAATCTATGAAGCATTTTCAGCATTGGAGTATGTCTCATGCACCGCATCCCACACGTCCTTTGTCGTCGGGAGAATTAGGTACGTTTTGCCAATGGCTGGCCTCATAGATTTTATCAAGCATGACGTTATCAAGGAGTTCTCAGACCGCCATTTTTGGGATGCCACTGCATCGATAGAAGGTGGTCGCCAACGAAAGTCAAGCTTTCCCTTATTGTTGATAACAAGCTTGATTGACTGTGCCCATTCTATGTAATTCTTACCATTGAATTTTTCAACAGTAAGATGGAGTGGGGAATTCTCGAATACGCCAGCCGAGCCCATGGAGGAGGTTATCTCCGACTCTCCTTCTTGGGTTGCCGACTGACTGGACTCATGGCTGTCTCCTTTTTGGGCAGCCATAGATTGCTTAGGGTTTTAGAGTAATCCGAGCTCTGATACCATGAAGAGAATGAGAATGAATCAATTGTATATTCAATTGTGTATTCTTTACATACTCGGGTCCCTATTTAACATGTACACAAAGAATAAAATATGGAAAAACAGAAGAGGACACAACTTGAAGTTGAGATACGTAGTTTAGCTTCAGTTGGGGGGGGGGGGGGGGTCTCAATTTATAGCCTCTAGCATGTGGCAAGATCTCATGGTAGGTGGTGGTGGCTCACCCACCATGGTAGGTGGCCGTCATTCACCAATCGTGGCCGTTGTTCACACTGCTGGCCGTCATTCCACACTTTGTAGACAACATTTCACACTTTCTATAGACTAAATATGTTGACCAATAGAACACAAGCTTTATGCCTTCCCAGCACATGTCAAAATATGGCAATCTTTTTGGAAAACTCGGCAAGTGATTTCCTTATATGCATCCATAGTAATGTTTTCACGAACACACTCCTTATTTTAAGCAATCTCTTCATCTAGAGTTACCATCATAAGACAGACAAATAGCATGCATTTCAACATCATTTCATCATAGTAGTGCTGTCTTAAACAAGTGCTTACCTACTACAGGTTAGGGCCTTTTTCTTGAGTCCTGAGGGAGAGACATCCCTAATTGCTCAAATTTCACAATATGACAACCACAACAACACATGCAGTGCTAGCCATTCACAAAAAAAACAATTCAATTGATGCATACACAAGCTATGTCATAGGAAAAAAACTATCTTCCTTACGAGATCAATGTCCATGACATGTAAATTTTCGAACCAACAAAAATATGAAGCAGTGAAAACCCAGGAGAACCTATGTGTTGCTATATCTAGTAGTTAGAAAATAACAAGCTCTAAATCGCTCATTAATATTCAATTTCATGCAAGTTTCTACCCTTTTTTACTTGAATACCCAAAAACCATCAATGGATAAATGAAAATTATTACCTACATTGAGTATCAGCTTCTTCAATTTTAGTTTGAGGTTCCTATAAATTTTCTGTAAATTTTCCCGAATTTCCTGATTTTCTGCAGAGTTTTCTCTCTACCTCCCCCCCCCCCCCTCTCTCTCTCCCTAGAGCTAGAGTTTACAGCGAACTTAATTGTATATTGAGTTGCTGCTGGTAAGCCTTATATGCATGCCTAGAAGTGGATCAACAACAACTCGCTGCCAGCTGTCCTCCAAAAGTGCCCCTTTCAGATGGAAACATGGCATAAGCTAGAAACAAGGGCTCTGCAGTGTCACCACCTATATACCAGGTGTCTCCTCCTGGTTTCAGCATACACCCCCCCCCCCCTTTTTTTATTTTTCTTTTTCTTTTTCTGCCCCAACTCTTAAGTTATTATATTTTGACATGGACTTTCTTAATTTCCTTTCATCTAAGCCCCTCTTACCACTAATAAATTTCCAATATCAATTAGCATAAAAATCAACTCATTCAATACAAAAGAAAAAGCAACAATAATGCAATTTATGAAAATATTTAAATTTACCATTGTTTAAAGGGTGTGGTTATCATAGATCCGATCTTGCATGAGCAAACAAAACACATTGAAGTTGATTGCCACTTTGTTTGGAAGAAACTTGTGCAGGAAGTTCATTTGCCATACGTGTGAAGTCTGATTTTCAGCTTGCTGATATATTCACTAAAGCCTTGTGGGTTGTTCATGTTAAAATCATTTGTAACAAACCAAGAGCACATGATATCTAAGCTCAAGCTTGAGGGGGAGTGTTAATGGTTATTTTGGTCATTTAGCATTATCAGTGCTAGTGTTATGTTAGTAAGTGTGATTTAGTAAGGGTATTATGGTCATTGCCATGTACTTGAGATATATTGTGCAAATAAAGGGAGAGAAGCTAGAGACCTACTATTGTGATTAGTCTTCCATTTTATCCAATACTTCAACAGCAGTAAAATTTGAAGGTCGAGTTATAGAAGTCCATAGTTTTAAAACCTAGACCAATGACCAATCCAGTGAAGCCACTAGGTCAATCAAACTAGTCAAATTGATGGATCAAATTGGTAGTCGAACAAGTAATATTAGAAAAATATATATTATATATAATGATGACGATGATCATTATTAATAAAAGTCAAGCAAATAATGATTTATTAAAAAAAGTCAAGCAGATATTAAATAATAATGAGGAGTTTGATTCAATCATTAAAAAAATTATAGATTGTAAAAGAGTTTAAGGTTTAATTAATTGATATAGAAAATTGAATAAGAGTATGAGAATTTGATTCTAAGTGAGAATTTATTTAAGGTAAAAAAGTTTAAAATTTAGTTTGTATATATATATATATATATATATTTATATGCATTTAATACTTGTGTTTAATGCTTATGTTTATAAGTTGTTCATGGTTATTTTAGTCTTATAGTATTATTAAGTGTGTTAGTGTCATGTTAATTACTGAGAATTAGTAAAGGTATTATGGTCAAGAGTTCTATTATTGCTGGTTTGTTCAACATAATATAGTGCCAACCTATTTGTTATATAGGTTTTATAGAAGTGGGAACAGGACTGAGTAATGGGTGGTTTTTGCTCTTCCATCATCTTGGTAATGTACTGGGTTGAACAAATCTTGTGGAAGCTTCTTTGGATCGACATTATTAAAGTAACACATATTCTTTCTTGTTTCAACCCAGTGGGAAGCCTAAAGGAGAGGATCTGCGAATGGATTTTCTTTGAAACTTCTTATCCTTTCACATATGAGGAAGATATTGACACATCTCCCCCCTCCTTGAGTTTGGAACTTGCCCTTTAGATGGAAATTGACCAGTAAATATGGAAATCATGTCATGAAATCAAGCGAATTTACCCATTCTTCCTTAATTTTAAAAAACAGAAGTCAATCTTTCAGATAACTGTATTGTTGGGGCCTTTGCCTTCTATTTGTAAGGAAAGCGTATGTCCATGGTTTGTGTAGGACCATAGCAACACGGTATGATATGAAAAGATACCAAAGGAGAAGGAAGGCACCTTTAGGGAAATTAATATAAGACAAGGCGGGTACCCAGAGACCATTGAGGTAGGGATAGAATGGGTGCCAATCAAGATATTTAAGTGGGGCATCAATGAGACCATAGTTGGAAAGAAGAATGGAATGGAGCTCTTGAATCATCTTGGTACTTCCCTTTTCAATGGTATGACAGAGAATATTATCTTGGATATCACCGGGGAGACTTTGGATTTTTTTTGTGGAGCTAGATGAGCTTGAAGAAGATGAGGATGCCATGATGGAAAGAACTTGGAGGTTTGTTGGTCTCAAAAGGAAGTCACTAAGGACATTGTGCTTTCCTTTGATGTGCTTCACCACAAATTTATACTGTGAGAACCAATTAGCCCATCTAAGAAGTTTTCCTTGCGGCAAGATCATTTGCTTCAATTTTATCATCTTTGGAAGAGATGACATATCCATTTCGACTGTAAAAGTATGCCCAATAAAATGGAACTAAAATTTTTCAATCCAACTTTCTACCGCCAAGATCTCTTTGAATATGGAGCAATAATGCAATTCAGATTCTTTGAATGCTCCACTTTTGAATCCACGAACGTGCCTAGTCCCATCTTTTTTTCTTTTCTTCAACTAAAGTTGCACCCCAGTGTTTGTCACTTGCATCGATTTGCAAGATTCTTGTTCCCTTGTTAGGAATCAGAAGAGGTGGCAATTGCATGGCCATACCTTTAAGTGACCTTATCGCTTCAGTGTGTCTGGATTCCCATGGGGGCACATATTTCTTTTTCAATAACTGATGCAGTGGCGCCGTATAGAATGCCAATTTTGGAACAAAGTCTGCCATGTAATTGACAATACCAAGGAATTATTGCAATTGGTTTGTTGTCATCTATGTGTCTGGAAAAGTGCTTAGCTATGTTGCAATGTGTGGCAGTAGTTCATACTTTCCTTAGCTTATCTTCATCCCAAGGAAATCAATTGCTTCAAGACCAATTATCATCTTCTTTTCTGATAGCATGATTCCATAACATGCAACAATCTCCATGAATTAATGCTCAGCATAAGATGTTGTATTCTTTGAAAACAACTGAATATAATCAATGTAGATCAAGATACGATGGAGAATGAGTTAGAAGATCTTAATTATTGCCCTTTGGAAGATGGATGGGCCACTTTAAGCCTAAATGGCATAACAATCCATTGGTAGTGGAAATTGGGTATACAAAAAGGTGTCTTGGGTCTATCACTTGGATGGATGCCCAATTGCCAAAAGCTTGCTTTCAGGTCAAATTTTGAGAAGATTTGGGCCTCTGATAATTGTGAGAATAAGCTGGCCCGATTTGGTAATGGGAATTTGTTATCAGCAAGAAAATGGTTAAGGGGCTGATAATTTAAGATGAGTCTGATTTTTCATTGAGCTTGTTCAACCCTCTTGTTGACATAGAAAACCTCACAAGCCCATTGTGACTTTGTTGGCTCGATGAGTCCTTCTTGCAGTTGGGTCAGCTCATTCTAGGCCAGAGAATAGTGTTTTCAAGGTCTTAAATTTCGATTTCGACTCAAATTTCGAAGTTGCAAAAATGCGGAAATTTTGACGAAAATTTCAAATTCGATGTCGATTTCGATTTCAATTTGAAAAAAAAACGAAAAATAGTAGTAAAGCATGGAATTCTTTGTAAAACTTTAGAAATGGTTAACAAACATAAAAATATAAGTTTTAAGACTAATATATTACAAATTAAATACATCTATGTTTTGTATGAGGTGGAAAAGTTGTAAAATAGTACGTGTATCAAACATGTTTGTAAGATAGTGTACATTAAACGTATTCAATTAATGCAAATGAAATTCATAAATCATTTAAATATTATTTATTATATAAATATTGATAATTTAGAAATGAATGGCTAAATAAAATATTACTATAAGTTTATTTTTTTCATATAATTTCAAAAGCACTTGTGATAACCTTTTGTTTCAATAAAATAAATAAAATAAATTAAAAGAAAATTTTCACTTCACTCTCGAGGTTTTGATCAATTTCGAGGTTTCGATAAATTTCGGATGATTCGTTGAGATTTCGACAGAAATTATGCAAGACGGAAATCGATTGCAATTTTGATTTCGAGGGTGACGGAAATCGGAAATTTCGACAGTTTCGTGGAAATTTAAGACCATGAGTGTTTTAGATTCATTCCTTTATGACTTGCCTTAGTCGGGTTGATATTTTCATTTTTCTTGAAGGGAAGGCTCAGAAAGGACTCTGGATTATTCCATAATGGCTTTGAACATTTCTTTAAAAATCCATTGTGGCTATCCGCACAATTTGCTTAGATTAACCGGGCCTTGATCTCTTCCAAAGACTGAGTGATCTAAAAGAGATTAGGGGTCCTAGTCCATTGTAACAGATATGACCTGAACTTTAATTCTTGTTTCATCCCTTGGACATTGTTTAAGTGCTGAATAATGTCAAACCCAATGATGATATCCTTTTTTGGAAGGTTTGACCCAAAGAATGTAGACTTGATTAAGCATTCTGGGTGAAGCTTAATATAGGTTGGCACACTCTTTATTCTAACCTGAAAATGTTCTCCATTAGCCGTTTTGAAACCTTGATTACATGGCTTCCATTTATCTTTCGGAAGAATGCTTGGCTTAAGGAAACTACATGCTACAACTGTGTCAAAGAATGCAATAACTTTGATTGGCTTTGAGTACTTATCGACTAATACCCAAATTGGAGCATAGGATGAAACATAGTCTCCTTTCTTGAACTGTGCTAACAATGATCGGCACACTCTTTAATCTAACCTGAAATGTTCTCCATTTGCCGTTTTGAAACCTTAATTACATGGCTTCCATTTATCTTTCGGAAGAATGCTTGGATTTAGGAAGCTACATGCTGCAGCTGTGTCAAAGAATGCAATAACTTTGATTGGCTTTGAGTACTTATCGACTAACACCCAAATTGGAGCAGAGGATGAATTATAGTCTCCTTTCTTGAACTGTGCTAACAATGATTCTTGGATAGAATAGAGGTTGTGAACCTCTTCCTCTATGGATGCCATCGGGTAGCATTCATTGTTAATGGGCTGGATATGGGAACATTCCAAATCTAAATCAGCTTGATAGGTCTTGAAATCTTCATATTCTTCATCTAAAGAGTCTATCTACTCACATTGTTGAAAAGCAAGGATGGAATCTTCATTTTGTTGATCATCAATAGAGAAAATAGATTTGATGTCATCATCTAAATCCCAAACTGATATTTTATGTAGCATTTGAATTCGTTTGATTCTTCTGTGTTTTTGAGGGCACCTCTTTGCATAATGCCTCTTTTGATTGCAGATGTAACATCGATGGTCCTTTAAATCTTTCTTATGCTTCTTTTTTCTCAAATATTTCTAGTGTTTCTCCTTGTGCTTTTATTTTCTAGGTTTTCTAGGAAGATAATCATCTTCTCGTTCTCCTGTTGGATAGGAGCATTTCCTGTTTCCTTTGCATTTGCATTTAATGAGGAGATCCTTCCTCTTGCGTTCTTCGGTTATCTTTATGCCTGCTTTATGGACTCTTCTGTACACATCATACTTTCTACAGAGTGCATCTAGATTCATAATAGCACTTTGGTACAGTTTAACAAGAGAAGTGCTTTCAAGTCTTTTCCCGCTCATTTGAAGCTCTCGGAGAATTTCCTCTCCTCTTGGATCTGGCAAGTTGTTAAGGTAAGCTTGCTTTAGGTTAATATCATCTAGTCCGCAGAGTGTAGTATCTTTCTGACACTAGATTATACTGCTTCTCTAGATCTTTTCTCTTGAGTGAGCAGTATGGATGTAATCAGTTCATAATGGTTTGGTTGTGGGCAAAACCAAAAACCGAATCGAACTTTGCGGTTTTTAATATTGCCAAGCCTAAGTCGAAACCAAACTGAACTTATTATCCCCTAGAGAATGAAACATTGGGAGGTTCGATTTCGATTATTTCAGTTCTGAAGATGCATTTCTTGTGTTTGGGCAATTCCCCTTTTATGATTTTTGAACATTGGAACATTACAATCAATTTTGCATTTGACCATTTAAATAGTGGAACATCAATTTTGTGCTTCGGCACTATAGTAGTTCCAAACTAGAAAATGTAAAAAACAGCTAAGGAGATGGAGAAGAGGAAGTGACTCACGTTGAGCAAAGAAGATCCTTTAAGCCTTCAATAGAGGAGAGGTTAACAGGAGGTGGTCGCGTGTGCTAGGGTAAGATGTCCGACGAATAGGGAGGGACTTGAGCAAAGAAGAGCCCTCGAGCCTCCAGCAAAAGCCAAGAACGAGGCTTTCGCTTGCAAGGTTGGACACTTGGAGGCTTTCACTTCGATTTACAGACTGCAAAGTGACCGTGGTTGACTTGGCCAAGTGGGAACTGGGGAGGGAGGCTGAGCAGTAAGGCGACAGCGGCACAGCGCAGAGGCAAAGCCGCACTTGCAAAGGGGATCAAGTGAGAACTTAAGATTGAGATATGAGAGTGAGAACTGAGAAGAAGAAACCCTAGATTCACTTCTATTAAGGGATTGGATCCAATGTGGTGCAGCCTACTACAACTAGTATAATGGATCAATCATATATTCATACAAACTAGTTATATTAATTTATATTTAAATCGGTTTTCCAGTTTTTCGGTTCAATTATATTTATGAAACCGAAACTGAAAATTCCAATTTCTTGAACCAAAACTGAAACCGAATACCGAAAAACCAAACCGCTTGTGATTTCGGTTCGGTTTTAGTCCGATTTTTTATTTTTCGGTAATTTTTGTACACCTCTAGTGAGCAATATTTTATCTTCATGTACTCCTCTCTGGCTTGGGTAACGTGATCCTCCCAAGCACCACAAAACTCCTCAAGGATTGTGGATATGAAAACATCAAGATTTGAAACTTGCAAAATCTGCAAGTGCCTATAATCTTCAGAGTTTATCCACTAGATTCAAAGTCTTTCGACAAATTTAGAAACAACCCTTCCGATGACCTCCGTTAGGCCTTCTTTCATAAGCTCTACTGTGCACTAGGCGTGGAGTTTGAGGATTTTATTCCTCCACTGATTTGGAGGTATTCCTTCTAATGAAATGTTTGGTCCATTACCATTTGAACTACTCGAACTTTGCATTGGACTAGCATATGAGGTGTTTTCTAACAGATTGATGTTGTCGTCAATCCCTTCGTCATCTATGGGATTGTCATATTCCAATCTATGGGTGGATGGTTGGGTCATCATTGTGGATTTGGGAGGTTGTATCTCTTCCTCAGATGAATCATCATCCATCATGATAGTAAGTGTTTATTTTTGGGGCTTTCTCTGGTTGTGAGGGATTAGCCATCTTAGCGAGAAGCTTGGAGATAGGGTTTTCTTTTTCCAAAACTCCAATATGCGGCTCTCAATCGGGATCACTTGATTCTCCTTTTGGTTGTCCTTCTTCTAAGTAGTGGAGGCTGCCATTGATTCGACCCTCTGGGTTTAGGCTGGTATTGGAGTGTGCTGCCTTTTTTTGAGGTGGAGAAAGGAGTCACTACCTCTAAAGGATTCCTGCATAGGCTGATACATTGGTTTAGGAGAGCTAAAAGCCAAAGAGGATGGTGGAAATAGAGGATCAATCCTTGCTTGTCTATGTTGTTGCTGCTGGCTTTGCTTTAGAGAATTTAGCTGAGCCTTAAGGTGCTGCATTTCTGCCTCTTTCTTTTTGAAAACACGAGAGAATGCTGACATGTGCTCGATCATTTGCATAAGTTCCTCATGCAGCCTCTGGATGTGATTCTGGCATTTATCGAAGAGGATGGATGTTATGTTGAACTTGTTCTCCACTTTGTTATCCAACTCCCTCTGGTTAACAATTTGTTGTAGCATTCTATTATGAGCAAGGGCATTTTCTAACTGCTAATTAAAAGTTGCCTCCGTTGGAGACACCTATTTAGTATATCCGTCTGGGTTGACGACAATTGGATCTCTGATCTACCAGGAGTGTTTTGTTCAAGACCTAACATCCTCGTACTCTAATGGTGGAAAATCACCATCATAGTTTAAAGGTCTCAACATGTTAACTTGGGGAAGGTCACCATGCTATGTCCTCTTTCCTTCGTATTTGACATAGTCGCCAAATTTCCCTGATGCTTCTCCTAACAAACCGACTATTGAATCTCCGTCTTTGTATCTCTTTTTGAGTTTCTGCTGTGGGTTGTTCTTCTTTTTCTTACCTCTAACTTCTTCATTAGACTCATACATTGGACCAGTAAGGTATTCATTACAAGTACAATCAACGTCAAACCACTTGTGGCCGAACTTGGTCATGGCCGATAGACCAAGTATGAGCAGCTGCATCAGATCCCCAAGCTAGTCATCCTCCATGATCTAGTCTATAAAACTCAGAAGAATGGTGATGTCCTCATCTCCTTCCCCAAGGATCAAGAATCTCTGACAAGCTCACCCTCTCAACATGTCTTTCCCACCATGACGACTCAATCACATTAGGAGCCATCGACACTTCCAAAAGATCAGAAGGTCATGATCAGACCGCCAGCTACTTCCATTGACCTACCTGATCTAGCATCTTTGGCATCTCAGGCCTTGATCCCATATTTCAAGGGAGATGGCTTTCTGATCTTCCAACTCATTCTCCATAATGCCCTGATCTACATTGATGATATTCTGCTGCTTTCAAAGGACACAACATCCCATGCTAAGCTCCTAAATCAATTCATGGAGATTGTTGCACATTATGGAATCATGCTATCAGAAAAGAAGATGATACTAGGTGTTGAAGCAATTGATTTCCTCAGGATGAAGATAATCCATGGAAAGAACAAACTACAGCCACACATTGCAACACAACTTAGCACTTTTACAGACAAACAGATGATGACAAAACTACAACAATTTTTTGGTATTGTCAATTACATGGCAAACTTTGTTCCAAACTGGCAGTCTATATGGTGCTATTGCATCAACCATTGAAAAAGAAAGATGTGCCCCCGTGGAAATCTAGACACACCAAAGTGATAAGGTCGCTTAAAGGTATGGCCATGCAATTGCCACCTCTCCAGATTCCTGACCAGGTAAAAAGAATCCTGGAAACCGATGCAAGTGAAAAATACTGGGGTGCAGCTCTAGTTGAAGAAAAAGAAGATAGGACTAGGCACGTCTGTGGATACAAAAGTGGAGCATTCAATGAATCTAAATTGTAGTATTACTCCACATTCAAAGAGATCTTGGAGCCAAAAAAGGGGATTGAAAATTTTGAGTTCCATCTAATTGGGCATACTTTTACAATCAAAATGGATAAGTCATCTTTTCCAAGGATGATACAACTGAAGCAAAAGATCCTCCCACAAGGACAACTTCTTAGATGGGCTAACTGGTTCTCACAGCATAAATTTGAGGTGAAGCACATCAAAGGAAAGCACAAAGTCCTTAGTGATTTCCTTTCAAGATCAACAAACCTCCAAGCTCTTTTCATCATGGCATCCCATCTTCTACAAGTTCATCCAGCTTCACCAAAAGAATCCAAAGTCTCCCTAGTGATATCTAGGATAATATTCTCTACCATACCATTGAAAAGGGAAATACCAAGATGATACAAGGGCTCCACTCCATTCTTCTTTCCAACTATGGTTTGGTTGGCTCCATTCCATTCTTCTTTCCAAATATGCTCTGGTTGATGCCCCACTTAAATATCTTGACTAGAACCCACTCTGTCCCTACCTCAATGGTCTCTGGGTACCCACCTTGTCTTATATTAATTTCCCTAAAGAGGCCTTTCTTCTCCTTTGGTATCTTGCCAAATCGTACCATATTGCTATGGTCTTACACAAACCATGGACATACACTTTCCCCCCAAACATAAGGCAAAGGCCCCGATAGTACAGTAATTTGAAAGAATGGGTAAATTGGCTTGATTTCATGACAAGATTTCCATATTTAGTCACTTTCTATCTCAAGGTTGAGGTCCAAACTCAAGGAGGAGAGAGATATGTCAACATCTTCCCCATTTGTGAAAGGATTAGAAGTTTCAAAGAAAATTCATTCGTAGATCCTCACCTTTTAGCTTCCCATTGGGTTGAAACAAGAAATAATATGTGTTATTTTTATAATGTTGATCCAGAGGAGCTTCCACATGATCTGGTCAACCCAGTATATTACCAAGATGGTGGAAGAGCAAAAACCACCCATTAGTCATTCCTGTTCCCCACTATAAAACCTATATAACAAATAGGTTAGCACTATATTATGTTGAACAAACCGGCAATAATGGTACTCTTGACGATCATTTGCTAACCCCATCACAATAAGTCCTCGTCTTTTTCTTAGCATTTATGTCTTCCACAATAATTAACTCTCGTTCTAAGTTCCTCTTAAAATATTTGGCACTACCTCACCAAAGTGCTCTCTTTTTTCTTTAAACATTTTTTTCATTTCCGCATCCATCTAGGCAATCTTCTAACGAGTATAAACCTTGGGACCCTTAGATCCCTTTGCCTTAATATCTAAGGCAACATATATCCTACCTAAAACTCCACGACCTTTGTAAACTTTGCTGCAACATCCTCTTGCTCTAGAACACAATCATCAACCAAAACTCCATAATTGTTTAAAACAGGACCTTCCTTCATCGCCTATTTCTTTTTAACTCTTTTAGTATTGTTGCTTCCTTTTTATGAATATGGCAAACTCTCTAGGCCATCAAGAGTCTGCTTTGAAACTGAACATTGTAGGGTATGGTTTGTACTCAAAATCTGCTTTTATGACAGCAAAGTTGTTATGTACCTTGTCTGCCTACACTAATCAAAGGGAAAATTCAAGGATTGAAATGCAGCAAACTTCTATTCTTCCTCAAGCTAACCTCCAACTTATGGTAAGTGTTGCTCTAGCAAAGAGGATCCTTTCATAACATCTTCACACAAGTACTCTCTTTCTGATCCATCACTCCTAACCAAACATCCTCAGTCTTTAGAAACTCCATTGGAAGGATCCTCTTGGGCTCTAATTAAGAAATATAAACATTTCTTTGAACATTTACAGCAGCCTTTTGGGACTGGTCCACATTATTCATACAATGGGTCTGTTTAAATGAATGGTCCATCTAAGAGTGACCCAACTCAGAAGAAACCTCCTTTGTTTCCAAAGGATGGCCCAATTCATTTTTGCCAATGCTATAGGCCTTTTCATTAAGTTGGCTCAACTTAGTTAAACAAGAAACTATTGCTCAATTACCTGGCCTAGGTCCAAGATGAAAACATAACTTCCCTACACAGTCTTCTTCGTCTCGTCTTCCTTAAGCACAGCCCTAGCTGTCTCTGTTAGCTTCCATGCTCCTACCGAAACCCTACATACTTGGCCTATGTGGATATTTTTCTCTGATTGAACAACTATGGTTTTTGGTTGATTGACTGCTGCTTACTTCAGAAGCTTAAACCTGTAAATTTGAACCACACCACCACACCCATCTTCCTTACCGATCGCCATAACTTGATCTCCAAATAGGGCTTGACAATCATGATCCTCGCCTCAATCTATATTACCTTCTAGCATGACTTGCCACCATGATTTGAAACCTTCTTTGTTTCCAAATGATGGCCCAATTTGTTTTTCAATACTACAGGCCTTTTCAATAAGTTGGCCCAACTTAGTTAAAAGGGAAAATACTCCTCCTTTAATTACCTGGCCTAGGTCCAAGACAGAAGCAAAACTTCCTTGCCCAATATTCTTTATCTCGTCTTCCCTAAGCACAACCCTAGGCGTCTCTATTAGCTTCCATGCCACTTCCAAAACCCTAGTTACTTGGACTGTGTGGATATTTTTCACCTATTGAACAACTTTGGTTTTTAGTTGATCGACTACTACTAACTTCAGAAGCTCAAACCTCTTTATTTGAATCATACAACCACACCTACAACACCTATCTTGCTTATCGACCGCCATAACTTGATCTCCAAGGAGGTCTTGAATATTATGAGCCTCGCATCCAACTATATTACCTTCTAGCACAACCTGTCTATAACTATTTCACCCAAATCTTTTCGTATCACCTTTGCCAAGTCACAAAAAACAGTAATGAAGCTTTGCCATACCTCACCTTTTGAGCCATTAAGAATGAACACAAAAAACCTCCTATGATTAGAACCCAACCCAAACTCCAAGAACTTTCCCACTTTCATCCACCTAATCGACAACCAACAATTTGTAATATCCTTTTGAAAACTCTGAAAACCCCTCTCTATCTGACCAAAAACATATAACCCCTACGACAAGCCATGCAAAAGCCTCTTCTGATAACCTCACCCATCTATTGTGAATAGCATTCTTCTCACCCATGAGCAGAGACGAACTGCCCTCACCTTTGTCCAAATGCAGATTGAAGGATTTTCCTTCAATTTGAATCGCTCGCCTCATCATACCCTAAATCAAACTTCGTCACAGCCAACGCATAAGAGGGGAAGAGGACTAGTATTGTGGGGGGAAGAGAGAGAGACAAATAGGGCCAACGCCATTTTCCCCCCTTTCTAGCTACCAAGATGACTTGCTCTTCAAGGCTCTTAGGTTAGGGTTTTAGAATCATGACAAGTGATTGTTCATATCAGTTACTCCTCAACTGATGAAGAGTTGAATTATTATAAACACAAAACAAACCATATAGCCAAATCATAATCCTACAAAATCCCATCACTGTAAACCTCCCCACGCGCCCCCATGCGCCAGCTTATTGCCAGCAATCCTAACTCCATGTTCCAGCACGAAAGAGTGTTTCAAGCCACTGTTTTTTTCTAATTTTTCCCTCTCGCATGTTCTGATCCCTTCCCTAGACCATCTGATCAAGCCATTTTGCATGTTTTTTGCTCAATGATTGAACCTTTTCCGATCATGCACTCGTGGTAATCCATTAGTTTTTGTTTAGTGTTTGTAAAGGCTATTTGGTGAGTCTATTGGAGTAGTGGCAATGTTCATAAGTTGATTTGTGAGGCTGTGGCAGTGTTATATCAATTCATAGGTGGTTCACCTCATTTGTTGTTTCGATGGTTCACGTTGTTTGTAGTTGTCCTAGATAGTTTTTTCATTGCTTTTCTTGTTTGATAGTGGTGTGGTTGCTGGTCTGTGAGTGTTGAGATGGAGTCTATGAATCCCAAAAAACATGTCTCCATCATCCCTACCATAGATAACAACTAAAAATTTTGATGTAAAGAATTATGTTTAGTGGTCTAAGGCTGTTAAGGTTTACTTAGGAAGATTTGGAAAATCTAACCACTTGCTCTCTGGTCCTTTTGATGAGAAGAGAAAAGACGTGCTGATTCAGGAAAATACCTTGATTGTTTCTCTCCTCTAGAATTCAATGGAGCCCCGGATTGCACGGATGTGCATGCATCCAGATACATGCAAGGAGATTTGGGATAATGCCAAACTCCTTTACTTTAGTAACATCACACATACGTATGATTTATCCGAGGAGTATTTTCAGTTACAATGAGATCAGAACATTGCAGATTATTTTGGAGAGATGAAACCTATTCATGGAATCATGAAGGGTTTAACATCATGCAACCTATAACAACCAATGTTCATAAGATGCAAAAGTTGAGGACCAATTGACAGTTCTTTGGGTTCTAGCATGTTTGAACTTGAGTTTGAGGCAGTTTGGCCCTAGATACTCAGTAGTGCAGAGATGCCATTTTTTATAGATGTTTATTCTCACATCCTTCATGCTTCCTTCAGCACACATTCTCGTGCTCTAGCATCTGGCTCTGGGAGGACAGCCGTTGCCACACATAGTGATTCTAGTTTTCCACCAAGCAACCGCAAAAGTTATTGAGGTAGTTCGAGTGGTAGTGGCAGTAAAGATGGATGTGTAGAAATCCCGAGTGTATTGGAGTGATTAGGGGATATTTATGTAGAGAATTGTCTATTATTGAGGGAGATTATTTTAGGAGATTGTTTCCATCTTTAGCATACCTAATTTTATTATAAGTATAATATATCGGCTTGTACAAATAATTCATTCAAGAAATACATAAAACCTATTCTGATTTCATGGTACCAAAGCTACGGTTTCTATAATCCTAGTTAACGATGGCAGAAGGAGCCTTCAACAGCAGAGGGTCGAGCACCTATAAAGCTCTTGACAGCGAGACTGAAGCCACCTCCACCTTGAATTCGAATGGGCTAGACAACTCGTCCTTCCCACTCTCGGTGGAGAGACTAAACGAAAGAATTTTCATGAATGGGCTCAGTCAATCAAACTCGTGATTGATGGCAAAGGAAAGTTAGGCTACCTTACTGGCGAGAAGAAGAAGCCCGCCTCAATTGACGCTGCAGCTATGCAGAAGTGGAAGTCCGAGAACTCCATGGTGACTGTGTGGCAGGCGAACTCCATGAAACCTTCAATCGGCAAGACCTATCCGTTCCTACCGTCGGCGAAGGACATCTGGGATGCTATCCGAGAGACATACTCAGACAGTGAAAGCTACTCTCAAATCTTTGAGATCAAAACTCGGCTATGGCAGATGCGGCAAGGAGAAAGAGAAGTCACTGACTACTATATGGAGACGACGAATCTCTGGCAAGAACTCGACCTGAGCATTGTGGAAGAATGGGAATGCCCTGGAGACAATGCCTGATACAAGAAAAACTCGAGAATGAATGAGTCTTCGAATTTTTGGCTGAAGTCAACCAAGACTTAGACGAGGTGCGAGGGAGGATTCTCGGCCAATGTCCTCTGCCTTCAACTCGAGAAGTTTTCCCGGAGGTGAGGAGAGAGGAGAATAGACGCAAAGTGATGTTGAAGGAGCCGATTCTAATCGGAAACAATGGACCTGAAATGTCTGCCCTCATTTCAAAAGGAACTCCTACTAGGACAAGCCAAAAAAGGCAGAAAAGAAGACCCTGGTTTGAGCATTGCCGCAAGCCGAGCCACTCAAAAGATAATTGTTGGGAAATACATAGGAAGCCCGCAAATTGGAAGTCAAGACGGAATCCCAAAAATTGTGGCTACCAAGCTGCTATTGATAACCCAACCGAGAAACCACAAGGTGCAAAAAATAATAATTCCACTTCAAGTGGTGCATTCAATCCAGAACAGTTGGAGAAACTCTATAAAATGTTCTCTATCATTCAAGCATCGAGTCAATTTTCCACACATATTCCATCTGGTTTTTTAGCCCACCGAGGTAATTTTTTGACAGCCATAAATACCATCTCTCATTACAAATCACCATGGATAATTGATTTTGGTGTCTTTGATCATATGACTGATTTTCTATCATCTGTTCTCATCCTATTCACCTTGTGCTAGAAATTTGAAAGTTTAAATTGCAGATGGATCACTCTCATTTGTTGCAGGCAAAGGGAGTATTCGAATCTTTGACTCTATAACTCTAGAATCTGTACTACACGTCCCTAGGTTGTCTTGCAATTTATTATCCATTAGCCAGTTGACAAAAGATTCCAATTGCTCCACTAAATTCGTTTCCTCTCACTATGTTTTCCAGGAACTATCATCGGGGAAGACAATTGGCTGAGCTAAGGAGTGTGAAGGACTCTACTACTTTAAGGAGGCGAATATGAGTGAACAATGTCAAACTGCTAATTGTGATTTTGCATCTATTTCCAGGGATAGTGAAATTTTGTTATGGCATTCTAGGATGGGTCATCCAAATTTTCAATACATAAGACGTTTATTTCCTTCCATTTGTTCAAATAAGATGTCTTATGATTTTCAGTATGAGATTTGTGAACTTGCAAAACACCAACGTAATTCCTTTCCAAAATTCACATACAAAATATACAGACCTTTTACTATGATTCAAAGTGATTTATGGGGCCCCTCCTACTCTCTTAATCGCACTCACACAAAATGGTTTGTTACTTTTATTGATGATCACACTTGTATTTGTTGGGTTTACCTGTTGAAAGATAAAACTGAAGTCCGATCTATTTTTATCAATTTCCACTCCATGATTCAAACACAATTCCAAACTCACATTCAAATCTTGCGTACTGATAATGGTACAAAATATTTCAATAATATCTTGAGAAATTATCTTCAATAAAATGCAATCATCCATCAAAGTTCCTGTGTCGATACCCCTCAACAAAATGGGGTTGCCGAACGCAAAAATAGGCATATTCTCGAAGTATCTCGGGCATTGATGTTCACTACAAATATGAAAAAAAAAAATTTGGGGTAATGTCATTTTAACAACTATATATCTCATTAATAGAATGTCTAGTCGGGTTCTTTCTTTTGCCACTCCTCTCCAAAAATTATAAAAATGTTTTCCCAACTCTCGGCTCAACTCCAAAATCTCCCTAAAAAATTTTGGGTGTACTGCATTTTTACATCTTCATGCTCACAATATGGATAAATTGGAACCTCGTGCCATTAAATGCGCTTTTATTGGTTACTCTCCTACTCGAAAAGGCTACAAATGTTATGATCCTGTCAGTAAAAAATTGTTTGTTAGCCTTGATGTCACATTCTTTGAAACCACTCCTTACATCCGAAAGCCCTCTCTTCAAGGGGGGAATTGGAGTGAAGATTGGTTCTTTGATTTCTCTGTTGATGAATCTGTACCATACACTGAGTCTGTCAGCACCACTACACCATTCCCTGATCTGTCATATACAAAAGACCACTTAAACTCAGAGGGAGATGCAGAAAAACAAAATAACAAGGAGATACTTGTTTACTTAAGGAAGCCAAAATCAAAGAACAGGGAGAATCTCATATCTGAGGCGCCAAGAGAGTTGAAACTGGTGATAGCTCCAAGCAACCATGAGTCCACGCCAAATCCTGATTAGGTAATAGATCCAAATGGCCATGAGCTTCCTTCTGATAAGTCTGCACCTGATGACATCAATTTACCCATTGCTCTTAGAAAACAAACTATGTCATGTACTCTCCATCCCATTTCAAAATTCATATCTTATAAAACTCTGTCTATAGGGTGTCGTGCTTTTACCTCTAACCTTGACAGGATAAAAATTCCAAAGAATATCCAGGAAGCCTTGGAGATTCCTAAACGGAGGGAAGTCATCTTGGAGGAAATGCGGGCCCTAAAAAAGAATGGAACTTGGGATGTTATGAATTTTCCGAGAGGGAAGAAGCCAATGGGCTGCAAATGTGTCTTCACGGTGAAATATAGAGCTGATGGGACAATTGAACGGTATAAAGCCCGTCTTGTTACAAAAGGGTTTACACGGACCTATGGCATTGACTACACGGAGACGTTTGCACCGGTGGTAAAATTGAATACAGTTTAGGTTCTTTTGTCCTTGGCAGCCGACTTAGATTGGCCACTTTAGCAACTTGACATTAAGAATGCATTTCTAAATGGCAAGTTAGAAGAAGAAATCTACATGACGATGCCACCATGTTTCAGTAAGAAAGGTAAAAAAAACAAAGTATGTAAACTCAAGAAGTCCTTGTATGGACTCCAGCAATCTCCTAGAATAAGGTTCGACAGATTTGCGAAGGTGATAAAGAACCAAGGATATCGACAAGGGCAATCAGATCACACTATGTTTTTCCAATAGTCTGAAAGTGGGAAGAAAACAATTCTAATTGTGTATATTGATGATATAATCCTAACTAAAGATGATACGGTGGAGATGGAAATATTGAAGAAAGTCCTAACTACTGAGTTTAAAGTTAAAAACCGGGGACAAATGCGGTACTTCTTGGGAATGGAAGTTGCTAGATCAAAAAAGGGCATCAGTGTCTCTTAGCGAAAGTATATCCTTGATCTCCTAACTGAAACTGGCATGCTTGGATGCAAACCTAGTGAAACCCCCATTGAAGAAGTAAAGAGAGTTAAAGACTGTGAAATATCGGTTGAAAAGGAAAGGTATCAAAGATTGGTTGGTAAACTAATCTATCTATCACATACTAGACCCGACATCACATTTGCAATAAGTGTGGTAAGCCAACACATGCATTCACCAAAGGAGACTCACCTAGGGGCTATGGACAAGATACTCAGGTATCTCAAGGGTTCTCCGGGCAAAGAACTCTTCTTTAAGAAGTGTGAAAGCAAGGAAGTAGAAGTTTTCACAAATGCTGATTGGGCAACATCAGCAGAAGATAGAAGGACTACCACCAGATATTGCACCTTTGTAAGGGGAAATTTGGTGACTTGGAGGACTAAAAAACATAATGTAATGGCTCGAAGTAGTGTTGAAGCTAAGTTCAGGGCAATTGCACAAGGGATATGTGAAGGACTGTGGTTACAAAAACTTTTAAAAGAACTACAAATCACGGTGAAATTCCCTATCAAACTCTATTATGATAACCAAGCAGCCATCAGTATTTCTCTCAATCCAGTTCAACATGACAAAACTAAGCATGTAGAAGTGGACCGACACTTTATCAAAGAAAAGGTTGAAGAATGAACCATTTGTATGACTTATGTTCCTACCAAGGAACAAATAGTAGACATCTTTACCAAAGGGTTGGCCCGACAGAGTTTTGATGATTTCATCTGCAAGTTGGATATGATCAATATCTACGATCCAACTTGAGGGGGAGTGTAGAAATCCCGAGTGTCTTGGAGTGATTTAGGGGATATTTATGTAGATAATTGTCTATTATTGAGAGAGATTATTTTAGGAGATCGTTTCCATCTTTAGCATACCTGATTGTATTATAAGTATAATGTATCAGCTTGTACAAATAAATAAGTATAATATCGGCTTGTACAAATAATTCATTCAAGAAATATAGAAAACCCATTCTGATTTCAAGATGCAATAGAGGCACTCCTCGTAAGTGCACTCATTGTGGACAAGGTAATTATACTACTTAGCAATGTTGGGATCTCTATGGTAAACCTTCTCGTGTCGCCAATGCAGCCACCACTGACTCCACACCTTTGGGGGCAGCCAATGCAACTACCATTGACCCCACACCTTAAGGCCAAAAGGGACCTATATAATATATCTATGTCAAAGGAAGAGTATTCCAAGTTCCAACAGTATCAAGCGTCACAAACAGCTTCTCTTTCCATTGCATCTCTGGCCCAAACAGGTAATCCCACAACATGCCTTTCATCCCGTACTTCTTGTCCTAGTCTTTGGGTTATCGACTCCACTACCATTGATCATATTACAAGTATACTGAATTTCATTTATACTCTCCAATATCCTGAAAACTTATCTCATATTACTCTTGTCGATGGATCGCCCACTATTGTTAGGAGAATTAGGACTATAAATCTCAATTCTTCTATTTCTCTTCCTTCAATTTTGTACACTCCCAAGTTTCCTTTTAATCTTATGCTAGTTAGCAAGATTATCAAATCCATGAATTGTTCAGTAATATTCTTCCCTGATTCTATGGTCATTCGGGATTTGAATACAAGGAAGATGATTGGTAGAGAGTGCGAAGCTAATGGACTATCACTTTTGAGTCGCTATCTCCTTGTACTGCCTGCACTACTACTACAACACCTCTCCAAATTTATTGTTGCCTTGGTCATCTTTGAAAAGTTGAAACATCTAGTTCCTTATTTAAGTTATATGTCTAGTCTTGATTGTGAGTCTTGTCAATTAAGAAAGCATTGTCGTGTCCCTTTTGCTTCCCAAGTCAATAAAGTAATAGATAGGCTACAAGCCCTTTCATGTTAGTTCACTCTAATGTTTGGGGACCTAGTAAAGTTGTGTGCAAGTTGGGTTTCAGGCACTTTATAACTTTTGTGGATGATTATTCAAGGATGACTTGGCTATATTTAATAAAATATTGTTCTAAGTTATTTCATAAATTTCGTGTATTTTGTTCTAAAATAAAGAGTCAATTTGGTTTGCTAGTTCGAAAACTTTGGAGTGATAATGCTAAAGAGCATTTCAATACTCAATTCGCTACTTATAAGACTCAGTTTGGTATTTTTCATCAATCATTTTGTGCTGGCACTACTTAAAAATATGGGGTTGTAGAGAGGAAAAATAGACATATCCTTAAAATCACTTGCACCTTACTTTATCATATGTATAAGTTTTTCCAATGGAGATTCAAAGTCTAAAACTCTAGAAGGTATCCGACAAATAAGAAAGGTAGCAATTAAGAGCGCATCACCCCAAAAATGCTTAGGAACTTTATGATTAAAGAGTAAGCTATGAGTGACATCTAGAAGGTGCTGTTTTTCTCTTTCTACCAGACCATTCTACGGAGAGGTGTGTGCACACAACATATGGGGAATAATGCGTTTTTCGGTAAAGAATGTTTTAAGTCATTATTGACATATTCTCTACCTTGGTCACTATTAATTATTCTGATTTTTGTGTCAAAGAGATTTTAGATCATGTTGTAAAAAAATAACAAACAGTGAAAAAACCTTAGATTTTTCATGCATCTGATACACCCACATATGTCTAGTGTGCTCATCTATGAATGTTACAAACCAACGATAACCAAAGACAGAAGATATGTGACAAGCTCCCCACACATTTGAATGAATAACTGAAAAAGGAGTAGATGCTTTATTAGTAATTGAAGGATAAGACAGTATATGATGTTTAGCTAATTCACAAGTATAACAATGAAACTAGGATACATCATAGGGCTTTGTTAGCTAGGAAACATTTTACTAAGAACAAGAAAAGATGGATGACCAAGTCTCATAAGGTTCAGGAGGATCACCAGGTCATTGCATTCCATGAAAACTTGTGGATAGTATTTGTTGTTGGTGCCTGTTGTGCATCTTCACCAGGTACAACCCATTTTCTTCCTCACCCAAGCCACTTTTCTACATTAAGGTCAAATCCTTAAAAAAACCATCAAATTCAGAAAACACACTAACAGTTAAGTTGCCTGCATAACTTTTGAACAAAGATTAGGTTTGCTGATAGTCGAGGCACCTACAGAACATTAGGTAATGTCAGTTTCCCTCCAAACTAAACTATTCCTTTTCCTACAACTACCGATGTTGAACCATTAGCAATTTCAACTTTATGGTTACTAGGGCTAGGTATATATGAGATAAAAATAGAGCTATTTCCTACCATATGGTCTGAAGCTCCTAAATTATGTTATAGTTATTTGAAGTAGTAAAGCGAGCATAGAAAGTTTTACCAACCCCTATGGAGTTAGTAGTCTTGGCATGGATTTCTAGTAACTTCATTAGTTTTGCAAGCTGCTTGTTGGTAAAAGCTGACTCAGTCTCCTCCTGTTGTTGAGCACCTTCAGCCATATGTGCTTTACTCACCTTTTTACCTTTATCTCTATTAGCTCCTGGCCTTCCATGTATCTCCCAACTAGTGTCAATAGTATCTCTCCATTTATAGCATAGGTCACACCAAAGATTGTCCTTGTCGTCCCCTTTCTTCCTCTTATTTGGAGGTCTACGATCTCTGTTGACTGCCATAGCCACGGATTTTCCACTCCGATCCTTAGTAGTCATGGCCTTTCTTTTGCTCTCTTCACTTCGTACCATCGAGAAAGCTTCACAAAGGGAACGAAAATGAGTTCTACAAATCACCATGGAGCACACATTACCATATTCATATCGTAAATCAGCCAAGAATTTATACGTCCTACCCTTCTCCACAAGGCGAGTAACTCTAATTGGAACATGAGTATTCTCAAGTTCTAAATTTTGATAATAATCTAATTACATCTATAATCCCTTTAGAGAACTAAAATAGAAGTTAACATCGGAATCACCTTGTTTAGTGTCTTGGATCTGATTCTCCAACTCATACATTGAGCCATCATAACCTCCACTTGAAAATTCCTCTTTCACAACTACCCATAGATTGCTTTTCTTCTTCATGAAAGGGTAGTTACAACTTACACCCAATGTTTGGATGCATAGTGTTGATCAGCGAAGCTAACACTTGTCAGTATTCATCTTCCCATCTCTCTACTGCAACTTCATTTTTTTTTTGGCTACTCCTTAGAGCCATCTAGATATCCCAACTTGCACTTCCCTCTAATGGTCATCTTGACTGATTGTGCCCAATTAACATAATTGGTGGAATTCGGCTTCTCAAACACCATCGGGAGGTTGGATTCATCATACAGGTTGTTGAATTGCATAGTTGACACGAGATGTTTACTGTCAACAGACATGATGATTTGTGAGGTTTCTGTTTGCAGGTGGGTAGGGACGTGCAGCATCTAGGGTTTTGCTTGAGAAGGAGGTCGCGACTGAACTTCTTTCTCAGCTTGAGTCTGTGTGCTCGAGAAGCTAATGGTGACTAGGGTTTTCCCAGGGATGGAATGTGTGGCTAGGGTTTTTTAAGTAATGTGAGGCTAGAGTGTTAAGAATCTTAGGCTTTGATACCAAGCAGAAAAAACTAACGAAGACTTTTTGTATTATATTGTGTATAACATCATTACATACTCCTGCTTTTATACATAAAGTTAGGTGCCTATAAATAGAAAGAAATCAACACACTCTATACAATTAATTTTAGGAAATTATAGCTAATAAGGCAAGTCTAATTTAGGACACACTAATTGTGATTCTAGCCACGCTCTATATTTTGAGTTGCCGAGAATGGTAGCTTTCCATATGCGGAAGATCTTCAACAGCATGTACGTAATGTGTTTTGGAGTGATGTTGTACTTACTGTTTGCTATCTTATCAACAAGATGCCTTCCATTCTTAGTGGTAAAATTCCCTACTCTATTCTCTTTCCTAATTCAACATTATTCTCTCTACCTCTTCGTATATTCAGGTGTGTCCTCTGTTCATTAACTAACTCTTGGGGTGAATAAGTTGGATCCTCATGCTATAAAATGTGCCGGTCTGGGCTACTTATATACTCAAAAGGGATATCATTGTTACAGTGCAACTTTGCATCACTTCTTTGGTTTCCTCATTTGATGATCATATTCCCCATGATGTTGGTCCTCCCATTGTTTTTTGGATAGGAAAATACACATGCACACAACATCCCATCTCCAACTATGGTTCCTATGACTTTTTATCACCCTCCTACTATTGTTTTATTACTACTCTTTCATCTTCTGCCCTTTCTAAATCTCTTTCGGAAGCCATAGTTCACTTTGGGTGAAGGAATGCCATGATTGAAGAGATGAATGCTTTACAAGACAACGATACTTGGGAATTGGTATCTCTTCTTCCTGACAAATCTGTGGTTAGTTGTCGCAAGGTATACATTGTGAAAGTCAACCCTGATGGTTATGTGGCTCGTCTGAAAGCACGTCTTGTTCATAGGGGCTATACTCGGGTGTCAGGTTTGGATTATTCCAACACTTTTTCCCTAGTTTCCAAGCTTACATTAGTATGTCTATTCATCTCCTTGGCCACCACTTGTCACTGGCCTCTGCATCAATTATATATGAAGAATGCCTTCTTGCATGGTGATCTAAGGAGGAGGTCTATATGAAGCAACCAAGTAGGTTTGTTGCTTAGGGCGAGTCAGGCTTAGTGTGTCGGCTCAAGAAGGCACTATATGGTTTGACATAGTCTCCCAGAGCATGGTTTGGTCCATTCAGTGTTGTAGTACTTGCGTTTGCCTTCGACGATGTGCAGTGGATCACTATGTGTTATCATCATACTTCATCAAGCAGAATCCGTGCTATATATGTGGAAGATATTGTAATTACAGTTGATGATGATCAAGGTATTCAAAGCCTTAAACATTTTCTACAGACTAAGTTTCAAGGCAAAGATTTGGGGCCATTGAAATACTTCTTGGGTATAAAAGTATCCAAATCTCGTATGGGAATTGTTTGTCATAGAGGAAGTATGTTCTTGATTTTTTGGATGATATTGGGTAATTAGGATCCAAACCGATTGATACATCCATGGACCCTAACAGCAAGTTAGTGCCAGATATGGGATATATTTGTTGCCTAATCCTGCACGATAGCAAAGAATTGTTGGAAAGTTGAATTATCTCTCAGTCACTTACCTAAACATATCTTTTGCAACAAGTATTGTGAGTCAATTCTTGGGTTTTCAGGGGACAAATCACTAGGATGCAGTAAATTTGCATCTTGAGTAATCTCAAAGGTGCACCTAGATAGGCCTTTTATACCGAGATCAAGGTCACACTTATATTCAGGGAAATACGGACAGATTGAGTCAAGCCACCTTCTGACCAAAGATCCACAATCAGATACTGTATCTTGGTTGGTGGTAATTTGGTTTCTTGGAAGAGTAAGAAACAAATTATGGTGGCCAAGTCAAGTGTTGAATCAGAGTATAGGGTTCTAGCTCACACTACATGTCAACTTGTTTGATTGAAGAACATGTTTGATGAATTGGATTTTCCACATTCTCAGTCTATGGAGTTGATGTGTGATAATCAAGTTGCTCTTCATATTGCCTCCAACCAGGCCTTCCATGAGCGATCAAAACACATTCAAGTTGATTGCCATTTTGTTTGGAAAAAACTTGTGCAGAAGCTCATTACTACCACTTATGTGAAGTCTGATATGCAGCTTGCTGATTTGTTTGCCAAAGCTTTGGAGGGTGCTCTCTTAACAAGCTAGGAGCATATGATATCTACGCTACAGCTTGAGGGGAGTGTTAATGGTTATTTTAGTCTTTTAGTATTATTAAGTTTGTTAGTGTTATGTTAATTAGTGAGAGTAAGGGTATTATGGCCATCATAATGTATTTGATATGCATTATAAATAGAGGGAGAGACCTATCTAATGAGCTAGGTCATTCATTTAATCAAAAATCTCAACATAAGTATATATGAATACATTGATTACATATATTTCCATTGACTAAAGAAGCACAAAGTGCTATCTAGGTGGCTAGAGAAGTACTGCTCCTCCTGACAGGAGGGCCCAGGTTCAACACCTATGGCTTGCAAAATTTGCAATACTTAATTTTCTCCTTTTTAGTGAGTCTAACCATGTTAAACCAACTCGCCCGGGTTGGCTCCTGTTTGCGCCATAACTTGTTTGTGACATCACCCGGAGTCTGACCTGTCAGACTGACCAGTCTGTTCTGGGTTTTAAAACCATGCATAGAACATTGCACAGCTGCATTCCAGTACAAGCTTTCCAAATTGTCTAGTTACCAGTCATATATCATCACACCAAGGTCCAGAGAGCAGTTTATTCAGTAAACTGAAGCACGAATATATCCATAACAATAGAAAAGCCAAAGAATAACAGAATCCCAGAAGTTATTGCCTGCTAATTCCAGTACACTATCTACTGAAAACTGCTTTATTCTATTAAGTAGGCAGACACTTCAAACGCTGGTGCAGATTTAACCTTTTACAGTGTTTTGATTTAATATACTTTAATACACTATCGATCCAGACTCATACTTTTGAAATTTAACATGGAATTATGCGCACCTGAGCAAGCAGATGAACTTCATCACAAAATCCAGTTGCAACTTCCTTGTACGGAATCCCAACACTGGTTTACAGAGAGGAAAGGTTAAAAAAATATTTTAGAAATAAAACACCAATCCTAAATGGGCTGAGTAAAAATGACAGAAAAGGGCCCAAAAAACAACTGTTTCACGTGAGGAAGCATAAAAGCTAAAAATTTCCATCTCATCCAATCAGACATAAATTAGTCATATACTTGCAAAAAATGAGCAACAATGAAATTTGCACCTTTTTTTGTTGAAACAGAAAATAATTCAAATTGTAGCTTGGTCAAATTATAACTATAATATGCTTTTCTTGTGTACCGGTAAAATGGGATGGTAGGAAACATATGGATCGAGTATTTTTTTTCTGAGAAGATTTAGGCAAAGTAGCTTTAGTTGTTTTAGTATAAGGTTTTATTTGTTCAAGGTATTATTGTGCTCAGGAATATGTACTTCAACTGTACGGCTGCTCTGTGAATCCTGAGTGCTGCTGGCCAACTTTTTCCCTGCTTTTGTTTCCCAGTCTAAGAGCTAATACTCCAAAACCAGCCACACTATTCACATGTCCTTGAGGACAAAATAAAACAAATACAAATATGTAATAAAAAGGGTGAGAGATCACCACCAACAAAGGACTTGGCCTACACTGGTTCTCCATGAAGATCACAATCAATGACATGGTTTTCCTTGCCTAAATTAGTGCAAACAAGAAAACTGCCAAGACCTGAACCTCCAGTAGAACCCCCAATACCACTTCCTAGACTTTGCTGCATTCTTCACGATGAGAGGTAACACCATCCATGGCCGAACTATCTTGACAGGAGGAGCTAGGTCATCGGTCTAACAAACTGTTTGAGGACCAGGATCAACTCAGCCAAAAATGTAGGAGTAAAAAATTTTGCCAGTAGCTTCATAGGCATCTCAATATTTTGTTGGTAGATATTTAATTCCTCCCAAATAACCTTTAGAATACCGCAGTACTCGCAAATAGATCCACTTGCCTTTGTTAAACTCAAAGAACTTCTCATGAGTCAAGTAACGTGTTTGATTCTTATTCTTGGAGTAACTTTCACAAAGATCATTCCATGTGTCCTCAGCAGTCTGGTCCAACATCACATTGGTGACATCCTCACCACAAATGAATAGTATTGTCTTCATTTATTCATATCTTTTAAGTCACAAGGTGGGGGATCCTGCACCAATATTTAGTTTTGCGTCTTGCATCAATGTAGATCCTTACAACTCGAAACCATAAAAGTTGGCAGAGCCAACCAAAAGGCTGTGTAATCTTTGCATTGACACTATGATATGAACTATTATCTATTGAAGTCATAACAACAGCACCCAACACAGCACACGACACAAAATATGCTACCCAATCAATAGAAACCAATCAATAGAAACCACTACACAGCAAAGAAGACCAGCAGGAACCAGAAAGGACACAAACCACCAGAACCCAGTGGGCAGAACACAGCAGCATGCAACAGCACTTCAGTACTCCAAGAAGCAGCCTCCAACAATTCTGCCAAAGTTAGCCACAATCACAGAGAACGGAGTATATCACAATTCATAACCAATAATTGCAGGCACTCAAAAGAGCCGCATCAATAACAAAGGGCCAACCAGGAGGCAAGTGCAGGCATGAACAGGAGATATGGTGATTGAACACAAATAAAAAACTTAAGCACTTGATATATGATTGCAAACAACCACAGATGCACAGCATCAGAAAAACATCAAAACGGAATCATTATGCCATGACCAACCAAAGAAACTTCAAAATAGCAACAGCAGCCTATTAGAGAGTATATGATTGCCTTCGCATCAGTAAACCACCACAAATACAGGGATACATCACAATTGACCATCTCAGGCCCTAAGATGAAAGAAAAGAGACTGCTTTCACATCAAAAAAAGAAAAACAATCATGCCAAACACCGAAAAATGATGCAACTGAACAGCAGAAAAAGGAAGCATAAACAATTTCCAATCCAGAAAGATGGTTTCTGATTCAAGAACTATTGAAAGAAAAAGAGAGGGGGAAGAAGACAGGCATTGAACAACAATCAGATCACTCAGAATTAAATGTTTTGATTGCTCCAATACAATGCCATAATCCTGAGTAATCAAACCTGGTAGGCTGAGTATCAATGCAACCAGGTCTAGGAGCAGATAAATTGTAAAGGAGAGAGGAAAAGTAGGGAATAAAGTTGGACAGCAGGAAACAGGACTCTCAGATCAGTCATACCCTTATGTAACTATTCCCAAGGGCAAAAATATCTCTGAACAAATAAAACAAGTACAAACCTATACTAAAAGAAACTAATGCTAGTTTAACATATTTATTTGAAAAGGAAATGGGAAAGAAGTATAAGGAGAAAGAAGGGGAGGAGGAATTGGGTTCTTTGAAAAAATTGAGCTCTCAACTGCTTCCTGGAAGCATCAGTTGATGAACAGTGCTCCACTCTTCCCCTTCCACATGGAAAACCAAACTGTCTTGCAGCAGTCAACAATGAGGCCAACAGCATTGTTTGCGAGTCCATTGACCACTCTCACTTCTGATCTTGTAGATAGCATAGCTAGAATCACCACTGATAACACCGAAGGCATTCTCTCCAACACCATCTTTGTTGTACGTGCCTCTAATTCAGCTTTGAGTGGGTAAGGGGTTGATGTGGGTTGACCTGCACCGACTCTTCTGATTATGGGGTAGGATGACCCATTTATATGCAACACTGCCTGATGGGCAAGGCTCCCACGCCATATCAGTGGTCTAAAGAAGGCATGATGGGCATAGACATACCTAAATAATTAAGAGTGGTTGCTTCCATGACTTGACCTTATCACCTTCTGGTTTGAGTATAACCACCTTATGAGTGGATCAAGGCTCACCCTCATGCTGGCCCATTTATGACCTGCATAATTAATATGGTTTACCCATGGTTGTGTATTTAAAGATGGATATAGGTGAGCAAATGGGCATGGGTGAAAATTGGTTTCCCCATCTATACAAATGAAATATTTTTATCACAATGCATTTCTAAAGGAATTTTGAGCACCATTTAGCATACCTGAAACCAGCGAAGTCAGGGTTTGAATAGACCCTAAAAAACTCATTGAGATCATCAACAAGCATTGGTACATATATTCCATTATAGCCCACATGTCTGAATGTAGAATTATGCAGAATAGGGCCCTTACTATGGCTGACAGGTTTTGAAATAAGCCCAAAAACTTTAGTATCTGCATTTATGTGCTCAACTTTATAAACTTGTCTCAGGCTGTTTAAAGTTGGCAGACCAGGCACTGAATTTCCTTCAATAGATCCATAAAGTAAAATACCACCAAATTTTTGACAGAGTAGCTGGCTTATAAGACCTCTGTCCCCTGAAGAGTAAGCAATTAATGGTATCTGCAGACACAGGCAAGAGTGTGAGAACCACTTCAAAGGAATGACTGACACTAAAATCTTGCCATCTTTTTCAGACACTACAATTATATGATTCTGATTTTTCCTAAAGATTTCCTTATTGTATTATATTTGACAAAAGCTAAGCCACTTCAGTGAGAAGGGAGGATTGCAGTTTTTGTTTGATGATGTTTAAAATTGCATTCTGCCCATCTGCTATCTCCTTCTGAATTAAATGCTATGAAACATGCAGGCAAGACTTGGGGCATGGGCATGACATGACCCAGAACAGGCATATGAAGTCTTATAAAATGTAGTACATGACACTGGCAATATGTATGTGTGCACATCTATGTAATAAAAACACATTATATTTTACAAAAGCTAAGTTCCTATAACGTTTATATAACATTAAAATAACAACAAACCAAACCTTGAGCCCCACTAGGTGGGGTCGGCTACATGAATCATTTTCCACCAATTTACATGATATTCATACAACATTATATGCAACACAACAACAAAACCAAGCTTTGAATCCTTTTCCACCTATTTATGCGATCATGAGCAATTTCTTTCAACAAATTCAGGGCTATTAAATCCTTACTCACTATCTCATTCCAAGTTATTTTAGGTCTAACCCTACCCTTTCTATTTCCCCTCATAGTAACTAACTCACTCTTCCTTACTGGTGCACCATGTGGCCTACATTGCAAGTGCCTAAACCATTTGAGTTGTCTCTTCCTTATCTTAACTTCTACAAGGGTTACCCCTAACTTACCGCAAATATGTTCATTTCTTAATTTATCTTTCAATGTTCATTTCGTTCATTTTTGTATATAGGCATTAAAGCGTTTTTCCTCCATTCACCTTGCATTTTCTTTGTTTTTATACTTGTGTTAAATAAATTAGTTAACCATATAATTCCTTTATTACCTAAGCATTTCCAAACTTCAATCTGGATGTTATCTGGCCTTGTAGCTTTTCAATTTTTCATATTTTTTAGTGCAAACTTAACTTCGTTAACTCTAATATTGCGAATAAATCTCATATTTTAGTCTTTTCGTCATTTGTCAATTCTAAGTTTAATCCTTCTATTTGGTTTTCATTAAATCGCTTATTAAAAGTAACTTCATCATCTTTCTTTTATGTCTTCTTTCTTAACCATGACAATATCATCCTCACTTTTTATACATTTTACATTACCTAAGTCCTTACTCTTTCTCTTTCTAGTTCTAGCAAGTTTAAATATATTCTTTCCCCTTCTTTTGTATCTAATCTATCATGCAAATTATTAAATGATCTATGTTCAGCTTCACTACCGGCGTTTTTTGCATCTTTTCTAGCTTCTTCATACTTTTCAAAGTTATCCATGTTTCTACATTTTTGCCATGTTTTACACCAAATTCTTTTTATCCTTGCAGCTTTTTGGACATCTTGATCCCACCACAAAATTTCTTTTCTACCCTTCTTAGATCCACCTCCACCTTTCATTATTTCATGAAACCAACCATAGAGCCAAAAACAGAAACCTCTGAAGCCTACTCCCATAAAACCTCATTGTAGGAAAAGGTCCCACACAATGCCATAAGTCGGCCAATTGCCAGCAGTGCCGACCCCACGTGCCAGTGCATAAGCAAGCTTCCGGCCACACTTTTTTTTTTTCCTTTGCCATGTTTTGATTCCTTCTCTAGAAAATATTTTCAAGCTGTTTTCTTGTTAAAATCCAACCTTTTAGACCATGCACTCGCGGTAATCCATTAATTTCTGTTCGGTGCTTGTAAACGCTTCTTTGTGAGTTTCTTGGAGCAGTAGCAGTGTTCGGAAGTCAAGTTGTGAGGCTGTCAGTGCTATAACAATAGGAGAGTCATTTACCTCGTCTGTGGCTGTGTCGGTGCTTCACATAGTTTGTGATTGTCCCGATTAGCTTTGATTGTGCTTCTTATTAGACATTGGTGTGGCTGTAAGTTTGTGTGTTGGGATGGAGTCTACGAATTAATATGTTTCCAACATCGCTGCCACAGACTCAAAAGTTGGATGGAAAGAATTATGTTCAATGGTCTAAAGTTGTTCGGGCTTATTAAGCAAGGCTAGGAAAATCTAACCATTTGCTCCAATATGATCCTTCTGATGAGAAGAGAAAAGAAGTGTGGATTGAAGAAGATGCCTTGATTGTTTCCCTCTTGTGGAATTCGTTGGAGCCACAGATTGCATGAATGTGTATGCATCTAGATATGTGCAAGGAGATTTGGGATTATGCTAAGCTTCTATACTCCAATAATAGTACACGTATGTATGATTTGTCCCAGGAGTACTTTTAGTTACAACGAGGAGATAGGAGCTTTGCAAATTACTTTGGAGAGCTGAAGCATATTCATGAGGAGCTTAACATCAAGCAACTTATAACTGCCGACCTTCGTGAGATGCAAAAGCAGTTGGAGAAAATGACAGTCCTTCGGGTTCTAGTGGGCTTCAAACCAGAGTTTGAGGTAGTCTAGTCCCAGATCCTTAGTAGTGCCAAGCTTCCATCATTTGCCAATGTTTATTCTCGTGTCCTTCGTGCTTCCTTTAGCACGCATTCTCCTGCTTTTGCATCAGCCTCTGAGAGGACAGCCTTTGCTACACAAGGTGATTCTAGTTCTCTACCACACAACCGCAAAAGTTATCAAGGTGGTTTGAGTGGTCATGGTGGTAGAGACAAATGATGTAAAGGTACTCCTCACAAGTGCACTCATTGTGGATGGAATAATCATACTATTGAGCAGTGTTGGGATCTCCACCGCAGACCCTCACGCGTTGCCAATGCAGCCACCATTGACTTCACACCTTTGGGGGTAGCCAATGTAGCCACCATCAACTCCACACCTTTGGGGTCGAGTGAGGGCAATGTACTGTATCCATGTCAAAGGAAGAGTACTCCAAGTTCCAGGTTCCAACACTAATAGTATCAAGCATCACAACAAGCTTCTCTTCCCATTGCATCTCCTGTCCAAATTGGCAATCCCACAGTATGCCAGTCATCCAGTACTTCTCGTCCTAGTCGTTGGGTTATAGACTCCGCTGCCACTAATCATATTACAAGTATACCTAGCTTCTTTTCCACTCTTCAATATCCTGCAAATTTACCTTGTGTTACTCTTGCTGATGGATCCTCCACTACAGTCAAGGGAATTGAGACTATATATCCCACTTCTTCTATTTTTCTTCCTCCGGTTTTTCATATTCCAAATTTCCTTTCAATCTTATGTCTGTTAGCAAGATTACTAAATCCATGAATTGTTCAGTGACATTCTTCCTTGATTTTGTGGTTATTCAAGATTTTAAGAAGAGGAAGACAATTGGTGAAGTGCGTGAAGTTGGTGGGCTTTATCCCTTTAAGCTACTATCTCCTTTTGCAACCTGCATTGCTGCTACCACACCTCTCCAAATTCATTGTCATCTTGGTCATCCTTCACTGGAGGAAATGAGGGATAGCAAGATTATAGACCAAAAGTGCAATATAAACATCCTCCTCAACTAGAAGATGAGGGTCTACAAAGAGAAACGTGTCCAATTGACTAGAAGTATAATTGTAGAAAGGGAAAAGCGATGATGTATCAAAAAGAATAGGAGACTTTTTCCCTTAGTTTGGAACCTATGAGCACAGAAACAAAGCATGACTCCAATAGTTATAGTGGTTATCAATCTACAAAGGATAGTTCCTTACAATCAACATATGGCCAACCATTTCCGTATGCATATGAGCAGGCATGACAATATGGAAATTGGCAACCACATACCTATGGGTATGGCCAGCATACAAATGCAAAGCAATCCTATGGACATACATAGCAAGTAGAACCTGCAAGAAGACATCCTAGTACAAGAAGATCTTTTTGGCCGAGTAGAATTTGCCATGGATTAGATGACTATAGAGGAGTATGAACAACACATGTACACATATACTCAATATTTTGGAAATTATACAACATTGAGTTATTATTGTAAACAATATATGTCATTTCAAAATCTCAATGATAAGGATAGGAGAGATGACTTTGAGCCACCAAGAAACTCCATGTGGGTATTAGATCATTAAATGTATGATATTTGTTGAAAATGTAGTTATTTAAAATGATAAATTTGTTGGCCTAAATCATCAAAGGAATAGCTCCAGAACTTTATAATCATCTTAATGTTCTTCACTTCATAGCTTGCTTTGTGATATGCACTTTAATACCCAATACACACCAAAAAAATTTTGTCAGATTTCTAGGGAATAAATTAGGAAATTCTATTTTTTAAAATCTAAAATTACTATTTCAGTTTCTAGTAGTTTCAGTTTCCTATTTTCTAGCCTAGAGATCTGCTGATTTGATCTGCTGATTTGATTTGCTGATTTTGTGGTGATTTGATTTGCTGATTTTGTGGCCTTCCTAAATTTGATGGCCTTCCTCTACTATTTATCTTGTAATCATGTCTCTTGAAATTCAATAAGAATGCTTATTCTTCTTCTAAAAAATCTTTCATGGTATCAGAGCCTCATGCTCTTTTCTTTTGATGATGTCGTATAAGTCGGCAATGACCGCCCCCCAAAGAAATCCCACCGGCTCTTCCGGAACTTCCGAAACCATTCCACCCAATCCCACTATTCCTCCCAAATCTATATCTGTTGATTACTATTCCCAGAATTCAGCCCTTTATCTCACGGTTACAAAACTCAATGGGCGTAAGAAACCATGGTGCGAGCATTGCGAAAAACCGTGGCATACGAAGGAGACATGTTGGAAGCTTCATGGTAAACCAGCAAATTGGAAGTCCTTATATGGGTTAAAACAATCACTAAGAGCCTGGTTTGAGAAATTCACTCAGTTTGTTAAAAGTCAGGGGTATACTCAAGGGCAAGGTGATCATACGATGTTTATAAGACATTCACGGGATGGGAAGATAGCGATACTGATTGTGTATGTAGACGATATAATTCTCACTAGAGATGACATTTTTGAGATGAACCGATTGAAGACTTCCCTCTCATCAACATTTGAGATCAAGGACTCAGGATCTTTGAGGTATTTCCTTGGAATGGAGGTTGCTTGGTCAAAGAAAGGGATTGTTGTCTCCCAACGGAAGTATGACCTTGACCTCCTTAAGGAGACTGGGATGAGCGGTTGTAGGCCAGTAGACACTCCAATAGATCCCAATCAAAAACTTGGGGATGACAAGGAAGGTGATCCAGTGAATACAACTCGGTATCAAAAGTTGGTGGGAAAGCTAATTTACTTATCACATACACAGCCCGATATTGCTTTTGTTATGAGTTTGGTAAGCCAGTTTAGGCATTCACCCCACGATAAACATCTTAAAGCAATTTATCAAATTCTCAAATACTTGAAGAGTACACCAGGCTAGGGTTTACTCTTCCAGAAGACCACACAGAAGAACATAGAGGCATAGACTGATGCAGATTGAGTAGGCTCAGTTATTGAAGGGAGATTCACGCCAAGATACTGTACTTATATCTGGGGAAATTTGGTTACATGGCGAAGCAAGAAATAGAATGTGGTTGCAAGGAGTAGTGCTGAGGCAGAATATAGGGCTATGGCTAACAGAGTTTGTGAGATGCTAGGGCTGAAGAGAATTCTTGAAGAGCTGCCAATGTCGGTGAACATGCCAATGAAGTTGTATTGTGACAACAAAGCTGCCATAAGTATTGCTCAAGATCTAGTACAACTTAATCGCACGAAGCATGTAGAGATTGACAGACACTTCATAAAACAAAAGATTGATAATGGAGCTGTTTGCATGCCTTTTGTTCCTACTACTCAACAAATAGTCGATATTTTCACCAAAGGACTTTTCAGACCCAATTTTGAGTTTTTTGTAAGCAAGTTGGGCATGATAGATACCTACGCTCCAACTTGAGTGGGGGGGTATCGGATTTCTAGGGAATAAATTAGGAAATTCTATTTTTTTAAATCTGAAATTATTATTTCATGTTCTAGTAGTTTCAGTTTACTTTTTTCTAGCCTAGAGATCTGCTGATTTGATTTGCTGATTTTTGTGGTGATTTGATTTGCTGATTTTGTGGCCTTCCTAATTTGATGGCCTTCCTCTACTATTTATCTTGTAATCATGTCTCTTGAAATTCAATAAGAATGGTTATTCTTCTTCTAAAAAATCTTTCACTTTTCATATATGCATTTTTTTAATGCATTTTGATACCATATTAAGCATAATCATATATTTTAATATTTCCTAAAGTTTTATTGTAAATTTCCATCATTTACTATAAATCAAAATTTCTTTAAATCAAAAATTGAAGTCGAAATTTCCATCAAAATTTCCGTAAATTGAGACCATTGAAATTTCCCTCAAAATTTAAGTCCTTGGCCATGGTTTAAATTTCCACGAAATTGTTGAAATTTCCATCAAAATTTTCGGTTTGTGTCACCCTTGAAATCGAAATGGCGATCGACTTCCATCTTGCATAATTTGCAGCAAAATCTCAATGAATCATCCGAAATTTATCTAAATCTCGAAATTTTAGCAAAACTTGTCAAAATATTAACTATGCAATGAAATTTCCTCATAATTCAAATGAGAGATTTAGGAGTGAAGTGATATTTCTCTTTTAATTTATTTTATTTAATTTTATCGAAGCAAAATATTATTACAAGTGCTTTTGAAATTATATGAAAAAATAAACTTACAAGTTACAACAATATTTTATTTAACCAATCATGTCTAAATTATCATTATTTGTACAATAAAAATATTTAAATGATTTATGAATTTCATTTGTATTAACTAAATATGTTTAATGCACATTATCTAACAAATATTTTTGATACACATACAATATTACAAATTTTCCTCCTCATACACAACATAGATGTATTTAACTTTTAATATATTAGTCCTAAAACTTACATTATTATGTTAGTGAACCATTTCTAAAGCTTCACAAAGAATTCCATGCTTTACTACTAATTTCCATTATTTTTTCAAATCGAAATCGAAATTGACATCGAAATTGAAATTTCCATTGAAATGTCCGTACTTTTGGAGCTTCAAAATTTTGAATTGAAATCAAAATCTAAGACCTTGGTAGCAACAAGTGGTTGTGATGAAACAAGTGTAAAAGGCATAGTTGCAAATCCTGATCCAAAGACCTGGGCTGCTGATTAGTCAATGGTTCCAGCTGGGTTGTATTCCTTGTAGAATCTCCACTTATTGAGGGTTCATTCCTTGAGACTACAAGTTAGGCAAAGCATCTTCATTTGCCTATTTCTCCTTTCCTCTATCCAAAAATGTTCTAATAGTCAAAGCATCATCATCATCGGAGATAATGGTGAGAAGTAAAATATATATATATATATATATATATATATATGTATAGTATGAAGGGATGAGTATGGTTTGTGATAAATTGAAAACAAAACAAAACAAAAAAAAAAAAGAAAAAAAAAATAAATAAAATTTATGATTACATCTTGGTCGAATAGATCGAGGTTTGGTTATATGAGCTTCAATAATGGGAATCATTAGCAAGGCTTTCTCTTTCTGTTTGTAATCAATGACACGTTTAGCTTTCCCTGGAGACGAACTTCCATCTAGTTCTTTTAGCCTTTGAGGATTGCATCAGTCACTACCATGACCACTACCATCATGAACAGGGAGACTTGACTTAACATTAGAACGCACCATTTTCATGATTGGCACCTCTAGAGTAATTAACTCTTTTTCTCTGGAGAATCGTATGTTTGTGAAGGGGTATCTACAATGATATCATCTACACCTTTGGCTTTAATGTTGGAGCTTTCTATATCATCAAGGGTTGGATATTTATTTGCTTTTGCGATTATGTGGCGGAGATACGAAAAATCAGCATGTCCACTATATTTCAATATAAACAAACTATTTTGAAAGTATTCCTTAGTAGCAATATTCCAGCATCAATCAAATCATCGTGTAATCAGAAGACAATCATCTTGAGGAATAAATTAAGGAATAATTATTTCATAAGATGGCCCGCTAAACAAGCTACATAGCCATAGTCAAACCAGTTCCCGAAGTGTTGCGGTTCGTATATCTTTGGTCAATTCTCCTGGAATATCTTGACAATACCCAAATTGTTTGCTAAAGTGGTGAGGACTATAAGGCTCCACTGAAAAAAGTTACCTCGCCTTAAAGTTAGGAAGCAGGAGTGTAAGTTCACTATGTACTCAAAGTCCTCTAATTTGGCTTGAGCATTGATTGCATCAACAAGTAATACCCTTGAAGACTCAATCAGACATGTAGCTCGCCAAGAAAATCCACTCAATTGTTGGATGATTTCTCAACTTCTAATCACTACAGAGATTTTACATTGATTTTGACATCCGTAACGATAGATTCAAGGAGTGGATGGGGCATTTTTGGATTCATTATATACCTTAAAATATGATGTTATCCACACATACAAATAATGTCATGGGAGTACTGCTAAACATTGCCCGAGTCCCTCCTCAAAACTAGCTATATGGTTCAAGCCATTATAAATATTAACTAGAAAGCGAACACCTCTAGCCATCAAGCATGCTACTTTAAATGTTTCAGGTTGAATAAAACCACCATGTTCACTAGGAAAAACAAATGCAAAACCAAGTCATCAGAAATGTAGCCAAATGTACCTTATCCTCATCCTCACTATTGACCCCCTAAGTCACCAAATACCTCGTCTTCCTTTCGTGTCCGCTTGTGATTTCTTACAATTCATGAAGGAATATGTATGTGCACCCCAGGTAGATCTCCTATCTTTGGTAGAAGAAAATCGGTTGTCATATTTTAAGTCACCACAAAACCAAAATTCAGTCCAAGAATGGATAGTAAATCTGTGGTGATGTGATGAGTTGTGCCAACTCCTTTCTGATCTTACAAGATGATATGCATAAAAGAGAAACCTGCAACTGAAGGGAAGGAGTCGCTCAGAGCGCTCATTGAGTCTTGTGATTTCTTCACAACTGGTGGTAACCTCATCAAAAAATTTGCCCGCAATAGGAAGTCCTTTATTTACTTCTAAATCCAAGAAAATAGAAATTTCACACTAGGAGGTATAAAAGGAGTTAGTTCTTGGGCACCATCATTCACAGAGAGCTCGAATCATATAGAGGCATCGATCATATACGCAACGTGTCAGCACCTAAGTACACTATTAAATAGGTGAGAATTCCCGCATCATTTAGGATGTGAGCGGGTAAAGTTAGTTTAGGGCACTAAGATTAGATTAGCAACTTGGAATATAGGGACACTTACGGGTAAACACAAGAAAATTGTGGACACAATTAGAATAAAAATTAATATAATTTTCCTTCAAGAAACTAAGTGGGTGGAGTAGAAAGCTAGAGAAATTGATAAATCAAGATTTAAACTTTGGTATACTGGAAAAGAAAAACATAAGAATGGGGTAGGAATTATTGTAGATAAAAACTTGAAAGATAGTGTTGTAGATGTAAATAGAGTAGGGGATAGAATTATAAAAATCAAAATGGTCGTAGGTCAAGAGATAATAAATATCATTAGTGCTTATACTCCTTAAGTAGACTTATGAGAAAATATTAAGAGATAATTTTGAGAAGATATGGAAAGTTTTATACAAGGCATATCAGGGACTGAGAAAATATTCATAGGAGCAAATCTGAATGGAAACAGTGGAAGGGATAATAAAGGTTATGAGAGGATATATGGGAGATATGGATAAGGAGACAAAAATGAGCCTGGAGAGATGATCTTAGACTTCGCTATGTCATACAATTTTATTATAATGAATACTTGCTTTAGGAAGAGACAAAAACACTTAATAACCTTCAAAAATGGACAAAATAAAAGTCAAATAGATTTTTTCTTACTAGGAGGGCAGATTGTTTATCATGTAAAAATTGTAAAGTTATCCCAAGTGAAAGCTTAACCACACAACAAAAGTTTTAGTCTTAGATATATGCATTAAAAAATGGAAGAGAAAGGATAAAATAAATCAATGTAAGAGAACTAGATGGTGAAACCTAAAGGAAGAAAATATAATTAAATTCAAAGATAAAATGATCAAAGATAGTGACTGAACTATAGAGGATGGTGTAGACACAAACACTCTTAGGAGTAGGATAGCTAGCTCTATTAAAAAACAACAAAAGAGATTTTAGGTGAGTCAAGAGGAAGATTCTCAAATAGCAAAGAAAGTTGGTGGTGGGATCAAGATGCTCAAAAAATTGTAAAGACAAAAAGAATTTGGTTTAAAAGAAGGCAAAAATGTAGAAACATGGATAACTTTGAAAAATATAAAAGGCAAGAAAAGATGCAAAAAATGCCATTAGTGAAACTAAACATAGATCATTTAATAATTTGTATGATAGACTAAATACAAAAGAAGGAGAAAGAGATATATTTAAACTTGCTAGAGCTAGAGAAAGAAAAAGTAAGGACTTCAGTTATGTAACACGTATAAAAAGTGACAATGATATTGTCTTGATTAAGGAAGAAGACATAAAAGAAAGATGGCGAAGTTACTTTAGTAAGCTATTTAATTAAAACCAAATAGAAGGCTTAAACTTCAAATTGATAAATGCGGAAAAGATTAAAAAAAAATATGAGATTTATTCGCAAGATTAGAGTTAACGAAGTTAAGTTTGCACTAAAAAAGAAGAAAAATGGAAAAGCTATAGGACCAGATAACATCCCAATTGAAGTTTGGAAATGCTTAGGCGATAATGGAATTATATGGTTAACTAATTTATTTAACACAATTATAAAAACTAAGAAAATGTCAAATGAATGGAGGAAAAGTACTTTTATACCTACATACAAAAATAAAGGAGATATTCAAAATTGTAATAACTATCGTGGAATTAAACTTATGAGTCATACGGTTAAGCTGTGGGGAGAGGTAGTTGAAAATCAATTTAGTTTTATGCCTAGGAGATCTACTACAGAAGCTATATCTCTTTTAAGATGATTAATGGAAAAGTTCAGGGAAAAGAAGAGTGATTTGCTTATGGTATGTATTGATTTAGAGAAAGCGTATGATAGGGTATCTAGGGAAGTTCTATGGTGGGTTTTAGAAAAAAAAGGCGTATGTAGTAGGTATACTAATTTCATTAAGGATATGTACTATGGAGTAATGACTAGTGCAAGGACTATAGGTGGAGAGACTAGAGAATTTCCAATTACAATAGGTGTACATCAAGGATTTGCTTTAAACCCTTACCTTTTGCTTTAGAGATGGATCAACTGACTGGGAGTATCCAAAATGAGGTTCCATGGTGCATGTCGTTTGCAGATGATGTAGAGGTTAAGTTAGAATTATGGAGAGAAGCTTTAGAATCTAGAGACTTTACGATATTACAAATAAGATAGAATATATAAAATGTAATTTCAATAATAGTAGGAGGAATATAGGAGACAAAGTTAAACTTTATGAAGTAGAAATAAATAGCACTTGTTGATTTTGATACCTTGGATCTATCATGTAAGCTAAAGGAGAAATTGAAGAGGACGTGATGCATAGAGTTAAAACAGGTTGGGTAAAACGGCAAAGTGCTTCAAGTGTGCTTTGTGATCGTAGAATACTCATAAAATTACAAGGAAAGTTTATAGGACGGCTATAAGACCAACTATGCTATATGGATCAGAATGTTTGACAACTAAGAAACAATATATCAAAAAATTGAAAGTTACTGAGTTAAGAATGCTTAGATGGATGAATGATATAACATTGAAAGATAATTAAAAAAAGAACATATTTGTAGTAAGTTATGCATAGCTCCTGTAGAAGATAAGACAAGGGAGAAACGACTCGGATGATTTGGGCACTTGCAAAATAGGTCACATAGTGCGCTAGTGAGGAAGAGAGAGTTAATTATTGTGAGGGATAGTAGAAGGGGTAGGGATAGACCTAAAATAACTTGGAATGAGATAGTGAGTAAGGAGTTAACAGCCCTAAATTTCTCGAAAGAAATTGTCCATGATCGCATAAATTGGCGGAAAAGGATTCATGTAGCCGCCCCACCTAGTGCCTCTTAAGGCTTGGTTTTGTTGTTGTTATTGTTGTTGTTGTTGTTGTTGTATTATGCTTCATCCACAACCCCTAAAATACTGCAAATAAAGCACATTTCTAGAGTCCTACCTTTCCTTTTTCCTACCAAAACCAACAGAAGAAACTACCAAAAAGTCCTCCACAACCTCTGAACTCACCAACATTCACCTAAAAAACCACATAACTTATTCCATACCCTCCAAGCATAATCACAATGTATAAAAAGATGCAATGCAGACTATGAACGATTAAACAAAGACCAATGACGTCTAGAGAGAGAGAAAGGGAGAGCCTTCAAAGGTCTCCTGACCTGCAACAAGTTGTTGGCATTAATTCAATCATGCGCAACCGACCAAATAAAAGCCTTGATTTTAAAGGGAACTTTGGCCTTCCAAATGGATCTATAAAGAGGAAAAGATGAATTAGTCAAAAATCCACAAAAAGTTATCCAAGAATAAATCCCTAAAGGATCCAAATACCAAGACTAACTATCCTCCTCCAAAGAAAATCAACAGTTATTCAATAAGACTAGGAAAGAGGATAGCTCTACCAACTCCCTAACGTTCAACGACATAGGAAAGTGAAAATCCCAAGAAAGAAGAGGACCACTTGGATCATCAATAAAAGATGAAATGAACCATCCTACCTTGAACTCAGGCGTAAGAAGCTGAGCAAAAGAGTTGGAAAAAATTACATTCCCCAACCAAGGATCATTCCATACGTGGATATTATTGTCAAAGTATTGTGTGAATGGCCGAATAGTTTGGCCTTGAGTTTTTTATATTATATAGACTTTACAAGAATGCTATACATGGAAAGCAAATAAGTTCTAGCATGATTCTAGCCCTATACATGTAAACTATAATCTGTCAAGCCATATACATGTAAACTATAATCTATCAAAAATATATGCTAACTATATAGAATAATGAATAGAGAAATAAGGAAATAATTGTGGGCTGAAATAAGGAAAGAAGACAGCAAGGCTTTTGCGGTTTGTGGGCTGAAATAAGGAGAGAAGACAGCAAGGCCTTTGCTGTTTGCTGTTTCATTAACAGCTCCCCTAAAATTGATGCGGGTTGATCAACAAGCATCAATTTGCTACTAAGGAAGCAATGTTGATGACGAGTGAGAGCCTTGGTGAAGATATCAGCAATTTGTAATTCAGTCAAAATATGTGGAATGGTGATAACACGAGCTTCAAATGCTTCACGGATAAAGTGACAATCGACTTCAATATGCTTCGTGCGCTCATGATAGACAGGATTGGCCGCAATCTGGATAGCACTCGTATTATTGGCATGTAGAGGTGTAGAATCGGTCTCAAAAAAATCTAGCCCAGCAAGCAAACCTCGAAGCCAAATAATTTTAAAACAAGCAAGAGACATTGCCTGAGATTCAGATTCCATCAATGACTTAGAAACCCTATCTTGCTTCTTACTCTTCCAAGAGATCAATGCATCACCTAATACACACACCAACCAGTGATGGAATGATGTGTATCCGCACAACCAGCCCAACAAGCATTGCTATAAGCAACAAGGCGAGTAGAATTGCTTGCAGGGAAGAATAAACCACGGGCAAAAGTGCCCTGAGCATAGCGTATGATCCTACATAATAAGGAGTCTGAAGAAACTGGCTGACTTGCTATACAGCAAAAGAAATGTCCGGTCTAGTAATGGTGAGATAAACAAGGCTACCCACCAACTTCCGGTATAAACTAGTATCAGCAAGTAAGCACCCTCCTCTTTGCAAAGCCTGACATTTAATTCCATGGGAGTATCAACAGAAGTACCCTCCTGAAGGCCAGTTGTAGCCACCAAGTCACTAGCATACTTATGTTGATTGAGTGAAATACCAGAGGGACTTGCACCTCAAAACCGAGAAAATATGTGAGAGACCCAAGATCTTTCATATGAAAGGACTCTAAGAGATGAGTCTTGAGCTGAGCAAGTAAAGCGGAATTGGAACCAGTGATCACAATATCATCAACATAAACCAAAAGAACAACAATACCCATGTCTGATTTCCGAAGAAACAATGAAGTGTCATACTTGCTCTGCTTGAATGAAAATTGTAATAAAGTGGTGCGGAATCCCTCGGAGTTTGTTTGAGACCATAAAGAGAGCGACAAAGCTTACACACATGTGAAGTCGAAGAAAGAAACAAGCCCGGGGGTGGCTTCATATAAATACACTCTTTAAGATCCTCAGGATGAAAAGCATTCTTGACATCCATCTGATGTAGTGGCCAATCACTGGAAGCAACAATAGCTAGAATCGTACGAACAGTAGTCATCTTAGCCACGGGAGCAAAGGTCTCTTCAAAATTGACACCATATTCCTGATTATTCCCAAGTGCAACAAGATGAGTTTTGTAACGATCCAAACTTCCATCAGATCAGACCTTGACTGAGTAAACCCCTTTGCAACCCAGAGGAACAATGGTGGGAGGACAAGGCTCAATGTCCCAGGTGTGATTGGCCTCCAGAGTAGCAATTTCTTCCTGCAGAGCTTGTCACCAACAATCATGCTTGGCAGCATATGAGTAGGATATAAGAATATCTATATTGGACAATGCAACAGTAAGAGCTGAAACAGAATTTCCATAACTGGAAGAAGGAACCTATACCTATCCAGGGGTACAGACACTCGAGGAGAGCGATGTACCAAACGCTCTGGAGGTGCTACAACTGACTGAATCTGGAGCGTGGTAGGATCAGATATCGGATGAGCCACCGGAAGAGACTGTGGGTAGGAGCATCGCGTATATACAATAATACCTAGTTTAAAATGAGAACTGACTTGATGAGGATCCAATAAAAGTTCCTCAAAGGAGGGGAGAATCACAATAGAAGAGGAGGGCACAGAGAACACAAGAAATAAATGTTGATTTTCAAAGAAAATAAATGTTGGAAAGTTTCAAATCTGTTTAGTCAACTTTCCTATTTTTCTAAGAGAAACTTGGCTGTAAATGTGTGAATATCCTAGAATATTTAGTTTCCTTAGAAGTTAGCATCTTTGGTTTTTTCCTTCTAAGTTCTTTCCTTCTATTCTTATGTTGTACATCTATTTGTACAAACTTGTGCCTATGTTACGATTAATGAGAATTATTTCCACAAAAAGCTATCTCATTCTAGATGGTGTTAGAGCTAGGTCTGGCTCTTGGCCTTGTGCAAACCTAAGTTGCCCTTGGCGGCTCCAATCTGACCCTAATCTCTATAGGGTTTTCATCCTTGTTCAACTCTACCCTAATCTCTTCTTTTGCTGTAGCCATGGCTAAACCCAAAACCAAACCTGAAACCAGACCTACCCATTTGGAACCTTACTCTGTCCAAATTACCAATATACGATTGAATGAGGCCAACTTCCTGCGGTGGTCACAATCTGTAAGGATCTATATTCGCGGAAGAGGGAAGATAGGGTACTTGACTGGTGAAGCTAAGGAGCCCGAGAAGACAGATGCATCTTATGCTATATAGGATGCTGAAAATTCCATGGTGATGGCATGGCTCATGAATGCTATGGATGAAGAGATTAGTGCTAATTACATGTGCTATTCTACTGCAAAGGAACTATAGGACAATGTGAGTCAAATGTACTCTGACCTTGGGAATTACTCTCAGATTTATGAACTGCAGCAAAAGATCAGTAATACTTACCAAGGATACGGCAGTATAACAAGGTATTTCAATGCTCTTAAGGGCCTATGGCAAGATCTGGATTTATTCAATGATTATGAATGGAAAAATCCTGCTAATTGCAATCACAATAAGAAGATGGTGGAGAATGCAAGAATTTTTAAATTCTTGGCTAGACTTAATGATGAGTTTGATGAAGTAAGGGGAAGAATCCTAGGGAGACAGCCTCTACCCCCACTCGGGGAAGTATTTTCTGAAGTACGACGAGAAGATCATCGAAGGAGTGTGATGATGAAGAAAAAGGAGGATGAGACTGTGGAAAATTCTGCTCTACTTGCTGCCAATAATCCTGCTCCTCATGCTACTGGTAAGTTGGTAACACAGATTTGGCTACTGCCAATACTTATGCATAGCGGCCTTACTCTAATCAAAGGAGGTTGGAAGATAAGTCTCGAGTATGGTGTGACTATTGCAATAAGCCATGCCACACTCAAGAAAATTGCTAGAAACTCCATGGAAAGTCAGCAAACTAGAAGAGCAAGAAATATGGACCCTTTGGCAGCAATCACGCAGTCCCTAAAGCCAATGAAGCTAATTTCCTAAGTGTGAGCAGGTGGATCATCTTCTTCAACTACTGAAATCTATTCCTGCCTCTGGTCTTCCTACTAGTTCATTGGCCCAAACAGGTGATAACTCTAGTGCCTACCCTTGTTGCTTAAATCTTGGACCATGGAATATTGATTCTAGTGCATCTGATCACATGATCAGTACCTCACAATTGTTTCAATCTTATTCTCCTTGTTTTGGTAATAAAAAGATTAGAATTGCAGATGGAAGTTTTTCATCCATTGCTGGAAAAGTTCTGTCCAAATCTCTGAAAAACTAGAACTCAAATTTGTCCTTCACGTCCCTAAACTTGCTTGTAACTTGCTATTTGTTAGTAAACTCTCATGGGATTCTAATTGTTGTGTCATTTTCTTTGATTCCCATTGTGAATTTCAGGACTAACTCTCGAGGAGGATGATTGGCAATGCTAGGATGATTGATGGACTCCACTACGTCGATGAGACTTTATTCAACAATAAACAAGCTCAGGGTTTTAGTAGTAGTACTAGTTCTGTTTCGATACGTGAACAAATAATGCTTTGGCATCGTAGACTAAGACATCCTAGTTTTCTCTATTTAAGACATTTGTTTCCTAGCTTATTTAAAAAACTGGATTGCAACTCTCTTCATTGTGATGTTTTCCACATATCCAAAAGTCACCGAAGCACTTATTAATCAAAAGCCTATCATTCTTCCAAACTTTTTTATTTAATTCATAGTGATGTTTGGGGTCTCTCAAAAATCACTACTACTTTTGGTAAGAAAAAAAGTAAGAAATGGTTTGTTATGTTTATTGATGATCATACACGTTTTTGGTCGGTGTACTTACTGAGTGACAAATTTGAGGTTGAAAAATTTTTTCAGGATTTTTATGATAGGGTTGAAACCCAGTTCCAAACAAAAATCAGTATCCTTAGAACTGATAATGGTACTGAATATTTTAACAAATGTTTAGGAACATTTCTTTCAACAAAGGGTATTCAACATCAATCTACTTGCCATGACACCCCACAACAAAATGGCATTGCTGAGAGAAAAAATCGTCATTTGTTAGAGGTTGCACAGGCCCTAATGTTTTCAATTCAAGTTCCTAAATATCTATGGGGTGATGTTATTTTAACTGCATGTTATCTCATTAATAGGATGCCTACTCGAGTGCTAAAATACATCACTCCCTTAGATTGCCTAAAAAAACAGTTTCCTACATGTCGAATAACATCAAACCTACCACTAAAAGTGTTTTGATGCACTATTTTTGTTCATATACCTACCAATATTTGATCCAAGCTTGATCCTAGGGCAGAAAAATGTGTTTTCCTTGGATATGCTCCTAATAAAAGAGGGTATAAATGTTTTAACCCTCTGACTAGAAAAATTCATATCAGTATGGATGTTGTTTTCATTCAAAACCAGCCCTTTTTTGGCCATAACTATCTTCAAGGGGAGAAAAAGGAAACTGAAGATGAGTTCCGGCAAACCTCCAAGTCTCTTCCAAATGTTTTCCTTGACATTGACATCCACTCTTTAAAGGGTCAGGAAACCGATACTTTAATTGACAAAAATAATGGAAATCCTAGTCTACCTATACAAGGCATACCTGATTCACAAACAGGGGGAGAAGTACTATCAAATATTCCCTCATCTGAGCTTCATGTTTATACCAGAAGAAGAAACCATTAGAATAATAGAGCTCTATCTTCAAATCCAAAGCAAGGCCAATCATCATCAACTACACAAGTTGGTCCTCCTTCACATACTCCAGGTACTTTTTTCTTCTCCAGATCCTTATTTTGATAATTCTTCTAATCCTGACCTGCCCATTGCCCTTAAGAAAGGAGTTAGAACCTGTACCACACATCCTATTTCCAACCATCTATCCTATCATAGACTCTGATTCTCATAAGGTCTTTACTTCAAATGTTTCTCATCTTTTTATTCCAAGAACCATTCAGGAAGCACTAGATCACCCGGAATAGAGATTGGCTGTTCAAGAAGAGATGGATGCACTAATTGCTAACGGCACTTGGGAAATTGGTGACCTACCGGAGGGGAAGAAGACTGTTGGCTATAAATGGGTATTTACAGTAAAATTCAAGGCTGATGGGAGTATAGAAAGGTACAAAGCAAGACTTGTGGCGAAGGGGTTCACTCAAACATATGGAATTGACTACCAGGAAACATTTGCTCCTGTAGCCAAGATGAAATCAATCCGTGCGTTGCTCTCTCTAGCAGCTCACTCTAACTGGCCCTTATATCAACTAGATGTGAAGAATGCCTTCTTAAATGGAGACTTAGAGGAGGAAATCTTTATGGATCTACAGCCAAGATTTGAAGAGAGAGGTAGCAAAGGCAAGGTGTGCATATTGAGGAAATCATTGTATGAACTCAAACAATCTCCTAGAGCTTGGTTTGAACGCTTTGGCAAGGTAGTAAAGAGTCATGGCTACAACCAAGGTCAAGCCGATTGTACTATGTTCTATAGACACACGAGTGAAGGTAAAATGGTTATCCTTATTGTCTATGTAGATGATATAATTATGACAGGTGATGATGAGCTAGAGAGGTTAAAGAAGATCCTTGCCCATGAATTTGAGGTCAAAGACTTAGGCAACTTGAAGTAATTTCTTGGTATGGAATTTGCAGGGTCAAAGAAAGGAATTTTTGCTTCTCAATGCAAGTATGTGCTTGATTTACTTGGAGAAAGGTTTGCTAGGGTGCAAAGCAGCAGAAACACCTATAGAGACGAACATAAAACTCCAACCAGCTAAGGCTAAAGAAGTGATCAACAGAGAGCAATACCAAAGATTAGTAGGGAAACTCCTTTATCTCTCTCATACCCGTCCTAACATAGTGTAATAACCCCAAAAAACGATATAGAAGATTAGTGGAGTGATTTCCAAAAATAATAATAATAATAATAATAATAATAATAATAATAATAAATTAATCGGATTTAAAAAAAAGAAAAAAATAATAAAATAATAATTAATATTTATTTTTATTTTTATTAATAAAATATATAATTATTAATATTAATTAAATATTATTATTATTATTATTATTATTATATTAACATATATATATCTAACCATCCTGAAGCTTGAAGCTTCAGGATGTGTCTACAGAATTGGTGCAGTGCCCCCCCCCCCCCAAGATTCTTTCTGAACTCTCTCTCTGACTCCTCTCGTTCTCTCTCCCTCTCTCCTCAATTACGTGGCGGATTTTCGCCCGATCGAAAATCGGAAGATACCGCTGGACTCCATTCTCCGCTGCCGTCAATTCTACCGGAGCAGATTAGTGGTAGGAGCAGCGTAGACGTATCTCCTAGGCCAATTTCCCCTCTTTCTTTAATTTCTTGCAAAATATAAGCCCAATCGACGAACAGACACCACCACGAGAATCTAGGAATGATTCTCTACAAGTTTAGCGGGACAAAATTCTCGTGGGGTCGTCGTGGGCAAAACCCCAAATTTGGGGTACAGGAGTTATTAAGGGACTTATTTTTAATTAATTAGGATTAATTTAGAAATGCTAAAATGTTGAGCATCTGGAGTTGAAGTAGGATTTCTGGAATTTAGGGCCCGAGTGAGCGCCACGGATGTAATTTTGGGACCTGCAAGTAAAATTCAGAAAAATTAAGTGGGGCTGTTAAATGTTAGTCTAAATATTAATTTGAGGTGTATGGAGCTTAGGGAAGGTTAGATGGATATTATTTTGGAGAAATAGATTAATTAATCTCGGGAAAATGCAAATTGCAGCAGTGAAATTTCGGGCGCCAAGGGCATAAGATTTGGGATTCTAGCGCTGTAAGTCAAGTAAGGGGAATAAATTATAGCAACATTTTTAGAATTATTGTTCAAATTAATATGTGAAAATGAGCATATGATATTTTGTCTGAAAATTATTATGATATAAATATCAAATAAATTGTGTGGCATTTGAGTAATTTTAAATTGTGATATTTTGGAGTGTGAAATATAACGATGAGTAATTTTTGAGAAAATACTGAAATGAAAATTATTGATGTGATTAGTGAAAAATAATGAAATATGGTATTTATATGTGAGTATAAATGTTTTGCTTGAAAGATGAGATTTTGTGAATTTCTGATATTAGAAAATAATGAAATGTCGTATTTATTTGTGAGTGGAAATTATTTGCATGAAAAATGAGTTGTACAAATTGTTGATATGAGTATTTTGGGAAAATGTGAAAAATACGTGAAATTATGATATATGATATTATGAGATGATGAAATGTGCACAGAAAATTATGAGAATATTTATATTAAACTGAATTGTGATATACTGGAATATGATTGATGAAATGCCAATACCGCATAATGATTGCTGGTATGTGGTAGTAAACCCTGTTGGATGGTTATGATATTGAGCACAGTACCGTTGCTAGTGGTGTTAGTGCAACCACACAAACTCTTGGAGCGTGTGGCGTGATAGTCGACTGAGCCATTTTGTAGGGTTGTTGGGCCCCCAGAGTCCGGATCAGGGTTATAGGCAAGTCAGTTGTACTACAGACGCGATATGTGATATGATATTTGATCTAACCGAGTTGGCCAACTGCGGTTAGATCCAGCTTTCGGGCCACACAACCTTGACCATGGGGGGAAGCATGGCGTGGATAGAAAGATCCTCCAGGTGGCCATGAGTTACAAACGCGATGTTGGTATTTGATACCAAGGATACTCATGAACCGGAAAGTAAAATGAAAATGGAAAGTGAAAGAATGATAAAATTGGCTAAAATGAGAAATGAAAAAAAGAATGGAAATTGAGAAATAAAGAATGATAAAATTGATAAATGGAACCGTGTGAGTTGATAATATACATATTTAAGGCGAAGTGAGACCCTCCGCCTAAGGGCTTGCTGAGTAAGGTGAGTGCCATGATAGGTATCAGATGTGGTCATACATGCTTGCATAACGTGTTAGGGCAGAGGGAAGCTACCTGTATGGGCGGGTAATCTTCCCTATTCTCAGGAACTTCGCGGTAAATATGTGTTGGAAATTATTGAATTTGAGAAATGATTTTAAAGCTTATAAAAGCTTGTGTTGTATATCTATATGATTATGAGAATGTGTATATCAGTGTATTTTCTCAGATGAAACAATGATTTGAAAAGTAAAGTGTATTATAATTGAACTCATATGGCCACACACTGTAAATACTTTATTCCTTCTTACTGAGATGTGTCTCACCCAATTTATCTAAATTGTTTCAGGGAACAGAGACCGACCGGGTGATAGAGCTCCGTGATAGTAGGGAGCTGGAACCCTGATATACAGGGTGAGTTTGGACTAGGGTTGCATTGTTTTTTTTTCGGGTATGAGATAGTATTGTGTATATGTGTATATTGATACTCTCGGTATTGTATTCTGACTGATATGTATATACTGTCTTCCGTTGTTAGGTTGTATAATAAAATACTTTTTACCCGGTACCCAATGCGGGTCTGGTCGTATGAATGATAGTAGGATTGTTGACGCAGCCGATTTGTGGGTGTTGTGGATGACGTGTAATTATTTATTATTATTGGAAAAAAAAATTATACGAAAATCGGGGCATCACACATAGCCTTTGTAACAAGCGTGGTAAGTCAATTTATGCACTCACCAGGACTCGAGCATTTTGATGTTGTGAACCACTATGGATCAAAGGGTTGCTAGAAGAATTAAAGGTTACTAATTCACTACCAATGAAACTGTATTGTGACAATAAAGTTGTAATAGCTATCGCTCACAATCCAGTTCTTCATGATAGAACTAAACATGTGGAGGTAGACAAGCATTTTATCAAGGAGAAAATAGATGAGGGAGTAATCTATCTGCCATATATCTCGACAACTGAGCAAGTAGCAGACATATTGACAAACGGACTGCCGAATAAATAGTTTGAAAACTTCATTAGCAAGCTAGTCATGGAAGATATCTTCAAGCCAGCTTGAGGGGGAGTGTTGGAAAGTTTCAAATCTATTTAGTCAACTTTCCTATTTTTTTGAGAGAATCTTGGATGTAAATGTGTGAATATCCTAGAATATTTAGTTTCCTTAGAAGTTATCATCTTTGGTTCTTTCCTTCTTGGTTCTTTCCTTCTATTCTTCTGCTATACATCTATTTATACAAACCTGTACCTATGTTACGATTAATGAAAATTATTTCCACAAAAAGCTATCTCATTCTAGAATAACATTCCTAGAAATGCGTGTACGATGTAATGTAGGATCATAGCAAACAATTCCTTTTTGACACACATTATACCCCAAGAATGCACATCGAACAGATTAAGCAAATAATTTATGTCGCTCATGAGGAGGTAAATGAACAAAACATACACAACCAAAGGTACGAGAGGTTATTATAACTAGGTTGCTTAGCAAATAAGCGGAAATATGGAGACTCCATGAGTAGGACTTGAGAAGGTAAACGATTAATCAAGTAGTAGTTTTCAGAGCCTCAACCCATAACATGGATGGAACAGAAGATTCCAGCAAAGGAGTACATACCAAATCTAGGAGATGACGATTTTTGCGTTCGGATACTCCATTCTATTGGGGAGTAGCAGGACATTAGCGTTGATGAATAATACCTTTAGAAGCAAAAAATGCCTAAAACTCAGTAGACAAATATTCACCATGGGAATCTGTGCGTAATGTCTTAATAGAAGCAGAAAATTGATTGTCAACACACGCTAAAAACTCAGTGAAAGTACGAAAAACCTCAAATTTAGAGCGAAGAAAGTAGACCCAAGTAAATCTGCTATGATCATCAATGAAAGTCACATGGTATTTAAATTTTTCTTGTGAACTAACCGGGGAAGGTCCCCAAACATCACTATGGATAAGATCAAAGCACTGAGAAGCTCCACTAGCATGCAAAGGGAAGGGAAAAGTTTTGCTTTTACCAAGTTTGCAAGAAGCACACTCAAGAGATAAAGAAGAACGTTCTTTATTACCAAGTAAACCAGAGTTCAATACATGAGATAAGATCTGAGTATTGGGATGGCCTATATGACAATGCCACACCATACTAAGATCGGAAACATTATTACAAGCAAAATACTTCATAGAAGAAACTAGAGAAAGTGCAAAAACAGGCAAAAGTAGTGGAAACAATCGCCCCACTTTAGGTCCCTTCGCGATCGGCTCCCTCGTTACCTGGACCTGCACAACACAACCATCACTAGAAAAATTAACAGCACAATTGTTATCAACTAATTGATCAACATAAATAAGATTTGTGGAAAGCTGAGGAGCAAGAAACACATCTGTGAACTTAGAAAAGGCATCTCCGATAGTAGCTATTGGCAAAGAACTGCCATTGGCTGTCTGAATAGCATATTGACCAGCGTAGGGCCGAACATGACATAAAGTAGTGAGATTACTCATCATGTGATTAAAGGCACCCAAGTCCACGTACCAAAGTTTATTAGAATTGTTACCTTGGAGCCCCATTGTTGATAATGCCAAAATTAGCATCTGTTGCACCATTTTGAGTGAGTAATTCGCTACAGGAGGTACAAGAACAGAGGAGTCACCTGAAGAAGAGTTGGGGGCCGCAAAAGTCACTGTGGGGGGTACAATAACAGAAGTCTGAAATGCCTAGGATTGACAATTCTAAGGGCGGATACGACAATCTTTGATAATGTGACCCTTCTTCTTGCAATAAGCGCAGTATTTCTTGGAACAATTAGCAATGATAAGCCCAAATTCTTTGCAGCAAAACCACTGCAAGGTGCTAGAATGCGCAGGTGGTCCTCGTCATTAAGCAACATAAGCCATAGGGACGGACCCTGAACTACCATGAGAATGTATCAAAGTAACTTGAGTACTAAGCCGTTGTTCTTCACAAAGTAACCCACCAAAACAAACATCAAAGAGAAGGAACAAGAGAGTGATTCAGCAGATAAGAGCGAACAGATTCATACTCAGGGTGGAGTTTCATAAGAAATTGATCACAACAACTAGCTCGTGAAGATGTTGAATAATGAAAAGAGAGGCAACAGGAACATCAGTGGTAACCAAATTAGAATATTCATTCCAAAGAGTCAGAAATGCCGAATAATTGTCTTGGATGAAACGATTGTCATGTTGAAACATGGCAATCGCATGCTCTAACTGAAAACGATGGGCACCGTTATCTTGATGATACACTGTTTTTAAGTAAGTCCACATAGATTGAGCGGTGCAATAAGGCTGCAAGTTGGGGACAATATGTGGCTCAACCGAGCCAAGAAGCCAAGACATAATATGAGCATCAAGCACAGCCCATGAAGGACAAGCCGATGAATGCTTGGATTTATCAAGATTGGATGCACAATCTGTGCCATCAATATGACCTCTGAGATATTTTCCCTTAAGGAAAAGTTCAAAATTAAAAAGCCCACATAGAATAATTGTTGCCCGTAAACTTGGCACACATGGGTGCGGAGTCCACGCAAAATAAAGGAGAAAATCGAGAAGCCCAAAAAAACAGACTGTGCCGAAAGAAAAATTCTACCAGAAAATCGAGAAGTCCAAAAATAATAAATCAATGCAAGTACTAAGAAAACCAAGATCAACCTGCCTGCACTGAAAAATAAATCGTGAAGCAAGAAACCTGCTGTGCCAGAATCACAAGGACAGAGAAGTACCAGAAACAGCAACAGAAAGCTGCTCCAATCGACCTGCCTACAATATAACAAATCGCGAACCAAGTAACCTGCCATGCCAAGAATCACAAGGATAGAGAAGCACCAGAACAGCAACAGAAAGCTGTTCTGACAGCCACTCAGTCACAGAAATACCGAAAAACGGAGAACCAAAAAATTCCAGAAGAGAATAGACCCATGACAGCCACAGAAACGAGAGACACCTCCGAAACCGAGAAGACAAAAAATTTGGGGAGAAAAAAATTAGTAGTCGGCTTGGCTGGCTCTGATACCATATTCAAAGTATTGTGTAAATGGCCGAATAGTTTGGCCTTGAGTTCTATATATTATATAGACTTTACAAGAATGCTATACATGGAAAGAAAATAAGTTCTAGCATGATTCTAGCCCTATACATGTAAACTATAATCTGTCAAGCCCTATACATGTAAACTATAATCTGTCAAAAATATATACTAACTGTACAGAATAATGAATGGAGAAATAAGGACATAATTGTGGGCTGAAATAAGGAAAGAAGATGGCAAGGCTTTTGCTGTTTGCTGTTCCGTTAACAATTACTACCCCTTCCCACCAGGAATTTAATATGAAGAATAAAAAGGGGATAACTCTGTGAGACAGCTTTCCACAAAATTCTTTGAAGAACATCCAAATCTCAAATTAGTATCCCACCCATTCTCGTCTAGTTCATACTTACTCTTAACAACTTTATACCACAAGGAAGAATTCTCTAGTAGAAACTGCAAAAGTTATTGAGCTAGAAGAGCTGTGTTTCTATACACTAAGTTTCCAAGACCCAAACCACCCTCTCACTTAGACCTATCCACCATTTCCCAACTTAGCAAATTATTCCTAAAGCCCCTTACACCCAACCACAAGAATTCCCTCATTATCTTCTCTATCTTGCGAGCAAATCCCATCAGAATCTTACAAATAGAAAGAAAGTATAAAGGGAGACTAAACAAGCATATATGAGCGTAATTCTACCAAACAGAGAAAAAGAGAGCACCTTTCCACCTGTCAAGTGAAGAAATCCTTTCCACAATAGGATTCCAAAAATTGATAAATCTAGGGTTATCCCCCAAACGAACCCCTAGATAGGACAGCAACCAAGGCCAATATAAAACACTACAGCCCACCACCACAAACTCCCTAACACTCTCGTTAAGCATATTGATAGTTGTGACACTGCTCTTCCCTATAATTTTAAGTCTAAAAACCTTCTAAAAAACGTGGAAGAGACTCTAAATATTCAAAAAAGGAGGGTCCATGATCCTCTAACAAGATAGTGTCATCAACAGACTGAAGGTGCGAGACATTGACCCTCTTTGCACCCACCACCAACCCTTTCACTAAACCTCTATCCATAGCCCTATCCACCATTATATTCAAAATATCAACCACTAGAACAAACAAAAACCGAGAAGGAGAGCCACCTTACCTAATCCCTCTCAGCCAAGGTTTTACATTTTGATTTCGACTTCTAAAGTATAGAAATTTCGAAGGAAATTTCAATTTTCGATGTCGATTTGAAAAAATGATGGAAATTAGCAGTAAAGCATGGAATTTTTTCATGAAACTTTAGAAATTATTAATAGACACAACAATGTAAGTTTTAGGAATAATGTATTACAAACAAAATACATCTACATTGTGTATGAGGTGCAATAGTTGTAATATAGCATGTGTATTAAACATATCTACAAGATAATGTATATAAAACATATTTGTTTAATATAAATGAAATTCATGAATAAATTAAGTATGATTTATTATACAAATAAAGATAATTTAGACATGAATGGCCAAATAAAATGTTCTTGTAAATTTAATTTTTTTCATATGATTTCAAAAGCCCTTGTAATAATCTTTTCAACAACAAAGGGCAGTTTCATTCTATAGTTAAAATTTCGACAAGTTTCGTTAAAACTTCAAGATTTCGATAAATTTTAGATGATTCATTGGAATTTTGATGGAAATTATGTAAGATGGAAATCAATTACCACTTTAATTTCAAGGGTGATGGAAAGTGGAAATTTTGATGGAAATTTCAACAATTTCGTGAAAATTAAGACCATGCTCATAGCCTAAACCAAGATTTAGACTTGCTATTCACTAAAACTAAGTAGCTCACATTATGGAAACAGCCTCTAATCCAATGCCGCCATCTCTCATCAAACCCCTTCTCACAAAAATCTTATACAGAAAATTCCAATTCGCTTTATCATAAGCTTTCTCAAAATCCAACTTAAAAATGAGTCTCGTCTTCTCCCTTCGCTAAATATCTTCAACAACCTCATTGCAACCAAATTGGCATCCACAATTTTTCGACCCCACAAATGCACTTTGAGCCTTAGAGATAGTCATATCAAACACCATACTCAATTTGTTAGCTAAAACTTTAGTGATGGTTTATGAAATAGGAAATTAAGCTAATAGGATTTATTCTTCTACGGTACCAAATTTATGAAATAGGAATTGAAATCTTGCTTAAAATCCTATTCCCATAAAATTCATTAAAAACCTAAAGCAAGTCATACTTAACCACCTCTGAACAATCTTGAAAAAAAAAAAAAAGCCATATTAAACCCATCAAGCCCTAGAGCTTATCTCCATCCCAAAAATAGTGATTCTCACTTCCTCTTCCTCAAAAGGTCTCTCCAACCCCAATCTATATCTTCAATCATTAGTCTACTATCATCCTCCTTGGAATGCAAATTAGAAGAAAACACAGTGACTTTAGAAGCAATTTGATTTTGATCGAATTCCAACTCCCCAATCAAATTCTTCCTCATTTTCCAATTAGCTATCCTATGAAAAATATAGAATTACATCACCATCTCTGACCCATTTAAAATTTGTCTTCTACCTCCAGTTTCTCATTTCCTTGAAAATCACCTCCTCCAATTCATTCTTCAAAGATACCCTTTTCATCTCTTCCTCTAGTGAGAACACCATCTTCTTCCTTCCAATCTAACTTAGCCAACTCTCCTAAAATACTAACCCTTCAAAACCTCAAATCTCCAAACGCGTCCTCATTCAATTATTTCACTTCTCTTTTAACCTCTTCAATTTTTTCATGAATCTAAAAATTTCCTACCCCCCCCCCCCCCTCCACATCCTCATTTTAAGAATCCTCAGCAAGAGTAGGAAGGAATCATGATCCAACCACATATTTTCAAACTTAAAAGGAGGAGGACCTGAAGAAACCTTTCTTGATTCCAACATGATATGAAAGTGGTCAAAAGAAGGCCTACTAGAACAATTTGATAGGATCCTAGTCCATTTTGGTTTTGAGAATATCTGGTTGGATCATACTGTTTTTCTTAATTTAGTTAAGGAGTTCAGGAGTAATTGTGGTGGTGTTGTCAAAGAAGGTATATAAGGAAACTTAAGGGTTGAAAGAGGCCTTAAAAAGGGAGAATCTAGAGGTCTGTGGAAAAGTTAGAGTTTTAAAAGGAAGCATTTTGAGTAGAGTGTTGGATAGTAATGAGATTAAGGAGGAGAGAGAGTGAGAACAATGAGTGAAAAGAATGAGTTAGAGTGTGTTATTCTTAAGGAGGTTAGGAGTTGGAGGCAGAAAACTAAGTTTAGATGGGTTAAATAGGGAGCTTGTAATTCTAAATTCTTTTATAAGCTGGCTAATGGGCATAACAGCTGTAATTATATTAGAGAGTTGGAGTTAAGGTTGGGCCAAATAGTGTCAAATAAGAGGTTGATAGCTCAAGAGTTTACCGATTTTCTAGGACTTTATTCACTAAGGAAGACTAAACTAACAATTGAAGGGGTCGAGTGGAATCCTATTTTGGATGTTCAGTTGTCTTGGTTGGAAAGGCCTTTTGAGGAAAAAGAGGTTAGGGCAATAGTTTTTAGTCATGATAGGGATAAGGCTCCTGGGCTTGATGAGTTTAATATAGCTTTTTTTTCAATAGGGTAGGGAAGTGATGAGGGGGGATTTAATGATTTTTTTTTTTTTTTTTATGAGTTCATCCATGGTAAATAGGGGAAGAGGATGAATTTCACTATTATCTCTTTAGTGCTAAGAAGAATAGATCGGTTCAGGTTTATGATTTATGACCTATAGTTTTTAGTGCATATAAGATCGTAGATAAAGTGCTGGCTAGGAGGCTGAGTTCTGTCCTTAATGACATTTTCTTTTGCTCAAAGTGCTTTTTTTTTTTTCTTTTTTTCTTTTTTTTGTGGTAGGCAGGCTGCAGATGCTATATTTATGTCAATGACGTACTGGAGGATGTTCGTTTTAGAAAAGAACACAGGCTTTTATGTTGGTGGAGGAGTTGGGTTAGGGGCTGTCTGCTGAATTTTCAATAGTTATTAATGGGCAGGTGAAAGTTTGGCTTTCTTCCTCTAAGGGAGTTAGGCAAGGGGATCTATTATCTTCCCTTCTGTTTGTTCTTGTGCTGGATGTTTTGAGTAGAATGATAGATACACATGCTGATCATGGGCCTGAGATATATTAATGTGGGGAAGGAGAAGGTTGTTGTGTCTCATTTGTAATTTGAAGATGATACTATTATTTTTTAGATGAACATGCGGATTCTTTCATTAAAACTATTTTCTAGGCTTAGAGTTCATATGGGGAAGAAAAGTATTGATCTAATTAATGTTATGCCTAAGAAGGTTTTGGAGTTGAAGTCCCTAGCTGGGTTTGGGGTGTTTAACTGGCCTTTGATCTAATTAGGAGTTCCATTGGGAGCTCAGCCTCGCTCATCAGCCTTTTGGGATTTGGTGGTGTCTAACGTGGCTAAGCGGTTGGATGGGTGGAAAGGAGCCTCGTTTTCCTTGGGTGGTAGAATCTTATTCAGAGCAACCTTTTTACTATCTCGCTATACTTTTTATTATTTTTTAGGATCTTGGTAGGGGTAGCTCATATGTTAGAGAGGATTGTGAGGGATTATCTTTGGTCAAGTGTTGGAGAGAGAAGAGATCATTTGGTCAGGTGGGAAGTGGCCTGTGAATCTAAAGAAGAAGGTGGATTGGATCTTGCATCTTGGTAATGTGGTGTCTAAAAACACCTCTCTTTTGGATAAATGGTTGTAGAGGCTTCCTTTGGAGGTGAATTCTCTTTAGAACTATTTTAAAAAGTGAACATGGTTTACATATTAATGGGTAGGATGCTATTTGGAGTGTTAGAAATTCTCTTGAGTCTTTGGAGGTACATTTCTTAGGTTTATCCTTCTTTTATTCCGTTCATTGTATTTCAATTGGGAAAAAATAACCATATTAGTGTTGGCCTAACAAGGCTTCATCTCTGTTTTGATGATAACAAACTAAGGATTTTAATTGTGCTTCAAGTACATTTACAGGTATCACAACTCACAAGCACATTGGATCATGCTTAAAACTTGAAAGCCATGAGGAACAAAAGCTAAATGAGGATTGGCTAAAGCTTGGATGAAGATAAAGCTTCAAGAACATGAGGACTTAACTTTTATTTGGTATGTATTGTTTTAGAAGTCTCATGTAAGTACTTCTCTATGTTAAGATTGTGTATGAAGCTCTTAGGATAAAATTGGACTTAGAGACCTATTTCTAAAACTCAAAAAATGCCTTTTCAAAGTTGAAATATGTTTTAAAAGAACACAAATGAGTTTTGAAATAAAAAAACATTGAATTTCACAACAAACTAAACAAACTGGTCTATAACTAGTGTGTTCGGGCGACCAAACTCTAGGGTCAAGCGACCGAACTAGTACTGTCAGTGAAAAAGTCCAGACAGTGTAAGTTCGGGCAACCGAACTAATAGTCCAAGCAACCGGAAGCGTAGGCTCTAGCGATTGAAGTGCTACTAACTATTTTGAAAATCTATTTCTTAATGGTGCGAGCGACCGAGGCATAAGCTCGGGCGATCGAAGTTTCGCGGCTGAGTTTTTAAACAGCGCGCTTTCTTTCCGTTTTGAGAATATATTGTTTCCTAACTTTGAGAAAACGGTCAAATTTCAAACTTGTATTTAAGGGCAACCCTAATCATATTAGGGCAACTGATTCGCACAAAAATCATACTGTCTTCATCTTTCATAGCTGCTGTGCGCTGTGCTTCTCTACTGAAATTCAAAATCTAGTTTTTGCTCTTCATTTTCAAATATCTCAGTCCAGAAAACCCTAGAATTCTTCTGAGCTTCGTTACATCTTCTTATTGAGAATTTTTAGTGATTCTAAATTGTACAAATTTGCTCTTCTTAGAGAGTATTCTGCTTGTACGAAAATCTGTTGTATTGCTTATTGTAACTTGACGATTCGGGGATAGAAGCGTTGCCTAGCAAGAGGGGTGTTCTTGATAAAGAGGTATCTCTACCTACTTAAAAGAGAGAGGGAACTCCACCTATTTAACGGAGAGAGTAAAGAAAATCCTCACAGCGGGTTGCTTGATGCAAGGACGTAGGCAAGCCATCGAATCTTGTAAAAAACCTGGGTGTTCTTCTTTCCCTCAATCTCTTTACTTTCCTGCAATTATAAATTGATTATTATCTGTTTTGCATAAATTAAAATTGATTTGGGAATTGTTGAATGCTAAGATTGATTTGAAGATATTGTGAATGAATTAAAGTTATTTGTGGATATTGTGAATGGTCTAAGTTTCCTTTGAAAATCAAAGGCTGCTGAAATTACAAATTCTGAATTGATTTAATCGGTTGAGATAATTTCATTTTAGTTGACTAATGTTCAAATACAAGAAGGATATATGCTTGGTTAAAATTGTTGAAGATTGTTTGATATTGACATATTCATTGTTTAAACACAAGATTAATATGCTCATTGGTATAGCCATTTGCTGATTAGAATTTTGTGTTGATTTAAAATAGTGAGAGCATGTGATAGTTAAGTTTTAAAATTTATCAAGTTTCCGCACATTAAAATTTTAAAATACCCAATTCACCCCCCCTCTTGGGACCACACCACCACTTTCAATTGGTATCAGAGCATAGGTTGTAACATATCCTAATAGGTAGTTGCACAAAGATCACAATGGTCAACCTAAATGTATCCCCATTCGGTGAAGGACGATCCTCCACTAGACCCCCAATCTTTTGCAATGTAAATTACACCTTTGGGAAACAAAGAATGAGGATATTCTTACAAACCATGGATTGGAGAGTCTGGAAAGTCGTAATCCAAGGGAACTATGTTCCTTCTAAGAGTATTGAGAACAAGGAAATTCCTAAGGAAGAAAACAAAATGAATGAGACTGACACGAAACAATTACAGATAAACTAGTCAAAAACTAGACGCAAATGAATGCCCTCTATTGTGCATTAGACGCAAATGAGTTTAATAGGATAATGGGCTGTAAGACTGCCAAGGAAATCTGAGAAAAACTAGAGATAACCTATGAGGGAACCGTAGATGTTAGGGATAGTCATGGTCTTAAATTTCCATGAAATTGTCGAAATTTCCTCAAAATTTCCGGTTTCTGTCACCCTCAAAATCAAAATGGTAGTCGATTTCCGTCTTGCACAATTTCCATCAAAATCTCAACGAATCATCCCAAAATTTATCAAAATCTTGAAATTTCAGCAAAACTTGTCAAAATTTAATTATACAATGAAATGTCTTTGGAATTCAAATATAATATTTAGGAGTGAAGTGAAATTTCTCTCTTAATTTATTTTATTTATTTTTATCGAAACAAAATATTATTACAAATGCTTTTGAAATTATATGAAAAAAAAAAAAAAAAAAACTTTACGCGGCATTTTATTTAACCATTTATGTCTAAATTGTCAATATTTGTATAATAAGTAACATTTAAATGATTTATGAATTTCATTTGTATTAGCTAAATATGTTAACTGTATATTATCTTACAAATATGTTTGATATACATACTATATTATAACTTTTCCACTTCATACACAACATGATGTATTTAACTTGTAATATATTAGTCCTAAAACTTACATTATTATGTTTGTTAACCATTTCTAAAGTTTCACAAAGAATTCCATGCTTTACTACTGATTTCCATTTTTTTTTTAATCGAAATCGAAATTGACATTGAAATCGAAATTTCAGTACATTTAGAGCTTTGAAATTTGAGTCGAAATTGAAATTTAAGACCTTGGGGATAGCAGAATAGACATGCTCACCAGTGAGTATGAAGCCTTCAGGATGAACATAGAAGAATCTATATCGAGTATGTATACTAGGTTCACCCACATTATAAACTCCCTAAATGCACTTTGGAAAAACTACCCAACTTACGAAATGATTAGGAAAATCGACTTCTACCTGCTTGGGAACCCAAGGCCACAGCTATAACTGAAGGTAGGAATCTAAAAGCCATAACCTTAGATGAACTCATTGGGTCACTTCTCACATACGAGATGACCATTAATGAAAGATCAACTAAAGTTGGCAAATCTAAGAAATCCATTGCACTTAAAGCTTCCAAGGAAAGCTCAAGTGGCAAAGAAGATGAAGAGATGGATGATGATGACCTAGCTTTATTCACCAGACGGCTAGGTAGATTCTTTAAAAAGAATAAGAGATTTGCTAAAAAATTTCGAGGATCTAAAATGGACAAAGGAGAAACTAGCAAGAAAGAAACTAAAGCAAAACCCCCAACATGTTATAATTGCAAAAAGGTAGGTCACATAAAACCTGACTGTCCACAACTCAAGAAAGAGTCTAAGAAGAAAAAGAAGAAGGCAATGAAGGCCACGACTTGGGATGACTCCAGCTCAAGCAGCTCGGAAAGCGACTAGAGTGATCAGGAAGTGGAAAACCTCTGCTTCATGGTGTTAAATGATGAGGTAAATTCTTACTCAAACTCATTCATTGAATCCAATGATGAATCTTGTGAAAGCATGCCATCTTACACTAAATACAAACAGAGCTATTTATACTGCATAAAAAATTTATTAGGGTGTCCAAAAGAAACACCACATTAAAAGGCGAAAATGAAATGCTGAACAAACTAGGGTCAACTAACTTTGTTGAAAAGGAAAAGGACTCATATATTGCTGAACTCGAGTGTAAGATCAACAAGTTGACAAAAGAACTAGAAAATGTGAAATTACAGGCCACTTGTGAAAATGAGGAAGATTTAAAGATAACCGGTCTAGAAAGAAAAATAGAAGATCAATCTAAAATCATCTACAACTTCACAAGAGGAAAGGAAAATTTTGACAAACTCGTAAGGTCTCAAAAGATGTCCTTAGACAAAGAAAGCATTGGATTTAATGGAATAGAAAACAGGAAGAAAAAAAACCTTTACATGGGGTATTTTGTAAAAGCTTCTAAAAACTATGCTAGCACCTCCTCAACCAATGCATACGTACACACCACATGTTTCTTGTATAAGAAAAAGGGACATAAAATTTGAGTGTCCATTTAAAAGAAAACATGCTAAAACCAAAAAGGTGTGGAGATTCAAAGAAACACCTAAAACAAACCTAAAAGGACCTAAGAAGGTTTGGGTACCTAAAGTAAGAACTTGAATCCTTTTGTAGGTATGTTTTAGGTCCACCCCTTTGAAAGACAAGTAGTACTTGGACAGTGGATGCTCAAGGCACATGATAGGAGATAAGTCCAAGTTTACGTTGTTAACCCTAAAGCAAAGTGGACATGTCACTTTTGGAGACAATGCTAAAGGTAAAATTATCAGCATCGGCAAAATCGGTAAGGGACCCTCTTTAATAATTGAAAATGTGTTGTTAGTTGAAGAGTTAAAGCATAATCTCCTTAGCATTAGTCAACTCAGTGATAAAGGTTTTGACATAATCTTTAAGAAGGACAAATGGATAGTTGAAAACATGGAAAAACATGAAATACTACTCATTGCAAACCGAGTTGAGAACGTATATTGCATAAACTTTGAAAACCTGGTATCTCAAGATGTAAAATGTTTTATAAATGAATCCAGTAGGCTATGGCATAGGAGATTAGGACACACTAGCATGGACCTGTTATCCAAGTTAGCTAGAAAGAACTTAGTTAAGGGTTTACCCAGCACAAGGTTCACAAAAGACAAAGTCTGTGATGCTTGCCAGCTTGGGAAGCAAATCAAGACAAGCTTTAAAAAGAAGCAACAGATCTCCACTAGAAGACCATTGGAATTAATTCATCTAGATTTGTTTGGCCCCACTAAAACACAAAGCGTAGGAGGAAAGCAATACGCATTCGTCATAGTTGATGACTACTTTAGCTTCACCAAGGTGTTATTCTTATCCTCCAAGGATGAGGTTTGTAAAATGCTCACCAACGTATGTAAGAAATTTCAAAATGAAAAAGGGTAAGGTATTTTACACATAAGAAGCGATAGAGGTGGAGAGTTTAAAAATAAAGATGTTGAAAACTTCTGTGACAAAAATGTAATTTCTCACAACTTTTCAGCACCACGAACACCTCAACAAAATGGAGTTGTTGAGAGAAAGAATAGATCATTACAAGAAATGGCTAGGACTATGCTAAATGAGCATAACCTACCTAAATACTTTTGGGCTAAAGCGGTGAACACTACCTATTATGTAATGAACAGAGTCTCCATTAGGGCTAACCTGAATAAAACCCCCTACAAGCTTTGGAAAGGAAAGAGACCGAACATTTCATACTTCCATGTATTTGGATGTAAATGTTTTGTCTTAAATTATAAAGGGGATCTAGGAAAATTTGATGCAAAATCAAATGAAGGAATTTTTCTAGGATATGCTCTAAATAGCAAAGCATTTAGAGTGTACAACAAAAGAACATTATATGTTGTATAATCCATACACGTCGTATTTGATGAAACTAATCCATTTTCTTCTAAAACTAATGATATTGATGATCTCAATATAAGAAAGAGTTTAGAAGAACTAGCAATTCATGAAATCAAAGATGACAGCATTGAAACCAAAGAACCATCTAATGATGACTCTCTAGAACAAGCTGAATTGCCTAAGGAATGGAAATTTGTGAAGAACCACGCTAAGGACCAAATAATTGGTGAACTGTCACGAGGGGTGTCCACTAGATCTTCACTAAAGAACCTGTGTGATCATTGTGTGTTCCTATCTCAAGAGGAACCTAAGAACATTAATGATGCAATCAACGATGATTCATGGGTGTTAGCCATGCAAGAGGAATTAAATCAATTTGAGAGGAATAAAATTTCGAAGTTAGTTCCTAGACCCGATAATCATTCTGTGATTGGCACTAAATGGGTTTATAGGAATAAAAAGGATGAAAACTACATTGTTGTCTGTAACGAGGCTAGATTGGTAGCACAAGGTTATAATCAAAAAGAAGGCATTGATTTTGAGGAAACCTATGCTCCTGCCTCCTATAGCTAGAATGGAAGTAATTCGTATGCTACTAGCCTACGCATCCCATAAAAAATTCAAACTATATCAAATGGATGTGAAAAGTGCATTCCTTAATGGCTACATAAATGAAGAAGTATATGTAGCACAACCTCCTGGTTTTGAAGACGTCCATTTTCCAAACCATGTATTTAGATTAACAAAAGCCCTATACAGATTAAAACAAGCTCCTAGAGCTTGGCATGAAAAATCGAGCGGCTTTCTGTTAGAAAATGGTTTCTTGAGAGGAAAAATGGACAGTACCATGTTTATCAAAACTAAGAACAATGATATGTTTATCATTCAAATCTATGTTGATGATATCATAGTCAGTGCTACAAATGAGAATTTATGCAAAGAGTTTGCTACATGCATGCAAGATGAGTTTGAGATGAGCATGATGGGCGAACTGACATATTTTCTTGGTCTTCAGATCAAACAAGCTAAAAATAGAACATTTATAAACCAATCTAAATACATAAAAGACCTGCTCAAGAAGTTTGACAGAGAAGGTGGCAAGGCATTGGGAACCCCAATGAGCACGTCTATTAGTCTTGATAGAGATGAGCAAGGAAAACCGGTAGATGTCAAATACTACTGAGCTATGATTGGTAGTTTGCTCTACTTAACAGCCAATAGACTAGACATTATGTTCAACGTTTGTATGTGTGCTAGATTTCAAGCATTACCAAAAGAATCACATCAAATTACTATAAAAAGAATTTTAAGGTATTTGATAGGTACTATAGACTTAGGTTTATGGTATCCTAAAGATACATCACTTGAAATGATCAACTACTCTGATGCGGACTATGTCGGGTGCAAAATGGATCGTAAGAGTACAAGTTGTACATGTCACTTCTTAGGACGATCTCTGGCATCTTTGTTTTCCAAGAAACAAAATTCTGTGGCATTATCTACTACTGAGGTTGAGTATGTTGCAGCAGGTAGTTGTTGTGCACAAGCGTTGTATATGGAGCAATAACTCAAAGATTTTAATTTGGATTATGAGGTTGTACCTATAAAGTGTGACAACACAAGCATCATAAACATATCCAAAAACCCAATATCTTACACAAGGACTAAGCATATTGACATAAGACATCATTTCCTTAGAGATCATGTGCAAAAGGAAGATATCATTCTTGAATTTGTGAGCACAAATGAACAATGGGCCGATATATTCATGAAACCTCTTCAAGAGGACCGTTTTATTTCAATAAGATGTGAATTAGATTTGCATGCTCGGGAAATAATTTGAGAAGAAGGAGCTCGTTAAGTTGAGAGTTCTGGACTAAATCTTAAGTAACTCAAAACTCTCAACACTTCGGACGACCTGAGGGTATTGGTCGAGCGACCGAACCCCAACTGTGTTCGAGCTTTTAACATCCAATATAAGTTTGAGCAACCGAACGCATAATCTTTTGAGTTTCTAACTTCCAAAGTTAGTTCAGGTGACCGAACATCGCAGATATAAAAGGTGTTTTTTGAAACCTAACTTTCAGAACTCTAGCCGCCCAAACCCTCTTTCTCTCTCATCTGAAGCTTCGTTCTTCCTTCTTCGAGCCTTCTCCCACTTGTTTTCTCTCCAAAACTTTGAATCAAAACCTAGATCTTGCTACTTTACTTCAAATTTCTTAGTTTTTCTTTGCTTTGAGAATCTAAACCATGCCAAATACAAAGCAAACAGCCAACAAAAACAAGTCTTTATGTTCAGATGACTCAGAGCAAATCACACGATGTCTTGTTACTCCCGGGGCAAGGAAAACATACAATGAACACCTTCGTACTATCGAACCTGTTCTCGGTAAGATTTTAGAAATGAACTTCATGGAAACACATTTTCCAAATATTCTTAGGATGTTTGCTATGTTAGGTTGGGATCGTTCTGTTTCCTATCACCCCAAAGGGGTTTATCCGAACCTTGTCCATTTATTTTATGCCAATTTAGGAAGCCAAGGTGATATGTATACGACCCAAATAATGGACAAAGCCATTGCCCTAACCTAGCAAAGTCAGTTTGGTCATCCGCCATCGTATAAGTAATTCACTTTAGAAGCAAAGATTATACACTTGCTTATAACATACAACATTCTACCTAAGAGTGGGTCCAAAGACCATATCTCTTATTTAGACTATTTCGTTATGTGCTGTATCTACAAAGGCAAGCGTTTGAATCTTCCCACACTTATACTAAAATGGATGATCGCCAAAGAAGAGACTTGACGGGTTATACTCCCTTATGGAGGGATTTTAAACCTAATCTTTGAGCACCTAGGTCTAGCTCAAACTTCCACTCTTTTTGTCAAAAGGAAAACTTCAGATCACTTCACATCAACCACCTTAAAGCTCATGGGATATGAGTATGGTGGTGTACTTGGTTGGATCCCCAACCATCCACCTCCAAGAAATAATGTACAAGTGGAGGCGGGAAATGAACCTAAACTTGGGAATGATCCACCCCAAGAAGCACCACCTGCTCAGTCTAGTGCTACTACGGATGCTCCTGCTTGGTTTTTTGCTTATCGTCGGGATATGGATGCGCAGTATAGTACAATTCATGCAGATATAGAAACTAAGTACAATGCACTTCAGCAGACCTTCCAAACCAGCTTTAGCTCCTTTGATCAGCGACTCGCTCACATTGAAAGCAACACAGGTAGTGGTTCCTCATCTAGAGGAAAAGCTCCCATTGTAGCGAGTTCCAGTGAAGAGGAGACGATGACGAGGAGGAAGGAAGCTTATATGGTGACGATGCCATTAAGGAAGAGTAGATGAGAGTTGTTTGATGAGAGTTGTTTGTTTGTTGCTAAGAACAATTCCTTGAAACATTATAACTATGGTTGTATATATTTGTTTGTTTTTGTTTTCCAAACAGCTTCATGATGGATGTATATATTGCTGTCTATGTTATTTGAAATCATTATCCTTTTGTGGTTGAGCAATACTGATCTTGTGAATTGCAGGTTGACTATTGAATGATGAAATCATTGTGTACTGCATGCTGAATGTTGAATGAGATCACACTTGTGAACTGCATGATAAATAAGGAATGATGTCATACTTGTAAATTGCATGCTAGATGTTTGAAAAATTTCTGCATGGTATGTATATGTTCTTGCATATCCTTTTTGCTGATGTCAAAAGGGGGAGAATAACTCAAAACATACTCTATGCATTGAACAACATATTGAGAGAACTAGAACTATATGTATGTGCACTTGCTGTGTGTACTATACTGGGAAATTTGGACTTGATATGAGTAAAATGAACCGAAAGCAAAATCGACAATGTGCTGATTGTATTGACAATATACTCCTACTGAAAATATGTTTATATTGAAAACATACTAGTACTCATATTTTCACAAGGGGCAGAATACTGAATTTTTTACTTAATTGATGATTGTGCTTATTGTGAGCGAGAGCATTTTCAAGGCTACTATTATTTTGCTCCTTATTTGTCATCATCAAAAAGGGGGAGAATGTTGGCCTAACAAGGCTTCATCTCTGTTTTGATGATAACAAACTAAGGATTCTAATTGTGCTTCAAGTAAATTTACAGGTATCATAACTCACAAGCACATTGGATTATACTTAAAGCTTAAAAGCCATGAGGAACAAAAGCTAAATGAGGATTGGCTAAAGCTTGGATGAAGGTAAAGCTTCAAGAACATGAGGACTTAACTTTTATTTGATATGTATTGTTTTAGGAGTCTCATGTAAGTACTTCTCTATGCTAAGATTGTGTATGAAGCTCTTAGGATAAAATTGGACTAAGAGACCTATTTCTAAAACTCGGAAAATGTCTTTTCAAAGTTGAAATATGTTTCAAAAGAATACAAATGAGTTTTAAAATAAAGAACATTGAATTTCACAACAAACTGAACAAACTGGTCTGTAATTAGTGTGTTCGGGTGACTGGACTCTAGGGTCAGGCGACCAAACTAGTACTGCCAGTGAAAAAGTCCAAACAGTGTAAGTTCGGCCAACCGGACTGATAGTCTAGGCAACCAAACAGGTTCAAGCAACCAAAGGCGTAGGCTCGGGCGACCAAAGTGCTATTGTCTATTTTGAAATTTTATTTCTCAATGGTTCAGGCGACCAAGGCACAAGCTCGGGCAACCAAAGTTTCATGGCTGAGTTTTTAAACAGCGCGCTTTCTTTCCGTTTTGAGAATATATTGTTTCCAAGCTTTGAGAAAATGGTCAGATTTCAAACCTATGTATTTAAGGGCAACCCTAATTGTATTAGGGCAACCAATTCGCATAAAAAACATATTGTTTTCATCTTTCATAGCTGCTGTGTGCCGTGCTTCTTTGCTGAAATTCAAAATCTGGTTCTGCTCTTCGTTTTCAAATATCTCAGTCCAGAAAACCCTAGAATTCTTCTAAGCTTCATTACATCTTCTTATTGAGAGCTTTTTAGTGATTCTATATTGTACAAATTTGCTCTTCTTAGAGAGTATTCTATTTGTACGAAAATCTGCTGTATTGCTTATTGTAACTTGATGATTCAGGGATAGAATCATTGCCTAGCAGGAGGGATGCTCTTGCTAGAGAGGTACCTCTACCTACTAAAAAGAGAGAGGGAACTCCACCTATTGAATGGAGAGAGTAAAGGAAATCCTCACAGCGAGTTGCTTGAGGCAAGGACGTAGGCAAGCCACCGAACCTTGTAAAAAATCTGGGTGTTCTTCTTTCCATTAATGTAATTATAAATTGATTATTATCTGCTATGCATAAATTAAAATTGATTTGGGAATTGTTGAATGCTAAGATTGATTTGAAGATATTGTGAATGATTTAAAGTTATTTGTGGATATTGTGAATGGTCTAAGTTTCCTTTGAAAATCAAACGCAGCTGAAATTGCAAATTCTGAATTGATTTAATTGGTTGAGATAATTTCACTTTAGTTGACTAATTGTTCAAATACAAGAAGGATATATACTTGGTTAAAGATGTTGAAGATTGTTTGGTATTGACATATTCATTGTTTAAACACTAGATTTATATTTGTATGGTTAAATATCTACTCACCTATATTAATCTACTAGAATAAAATAAGCCTTGTGTTTCAATTATATATATTTAGGATTGCTCATTGGTATAGCCATTCGCTGATTATAATTTTGTGTTAATTTAAAATAGTGAGAACACGTGATAGTTAAGTTTCAAAATTAATCAAGTTTCCACACATTAAAATTTTAAAATACCCAATTCATCCCCCCCCCCCCCCCCCTCTTATTGGGACTACACCATCACTTTCAATTAGGTTTTGGGAAGATCCTTGGGTTCCCACCTGCTGGGGGGTGGGGGGTGAGGTGGACAACCAGATCAGCTCTATCTTCTTTTTCTTGGTTATATCGTCTTTCTTGCTGTCATAATGCTGTTATTTCCTCCTTTCTTGTTTCCAACAGAGATTCTTTTTCTTGGAATTTTCAATTTAGAAGGGATTTGAATGTAGAGAGGTGGATTCGTCGTACTCTTTAGTCATTTTGTTGGAAAGTAGCCATCTTTCCAGTAGAAGTGATGCTAGAGTTTGGAGTTTGGTCTTTGGATTCTTCGAAGCAGTTCTCTTGTAAACATTTCTTTTCTTATCTAACAGAGATTAGTTCGAGTTTTTCCTATCTATTGGGTGTTTTGAAGGTTAAAGTTCCTTCTAAAATTAAGGTGTTTTTTTGGCTGGTGTTCCTTAACAGAGTTAGCACCTACAATCTGCTCCATACTAGGAGACCTTCTGTAGTCTTGTTGCCAGACGTGTGTGGTAGTAGTTCAGAGAATTAGTCTCACTTGTTTCTTCATTGTTCTTTTGCCTTGAACTTACGGAATTCTCTCTTTGGGTGTTTGGATAATCATGTGTTTGTCCGAAATTCAGTGGAAGCTCTTTTGTGTAGTTCTTTTGCCGGTTTCTAGAAGAAGCAAGGATGCTGAAAGGTTGTAGAGATGTGCTCTTGGGGCAGTGTTGTGGAGTATTTAGTTGGATAGAAATGCAAGAGTTTTTACTGGGAAGAGGACTTCAGTGGGGTTTATTTGGGCAGAAATCTAATATTTAGCTTCTCTTTGGTCTTACAATGCTTTTTAAGGTTTTCTGTTTCCAAGATGTTGCAATAGACCAAATAAGGCTTTATTAAGTTGATGTTCTTTTTTCTTTTTTTGTTCTGTTTGAGGGCAGCTGGTTCTCTATTTTTGTATCTTTTTCATATTCCTTTGAATAAAGTTTCTTTTCTATAAATATATATATACACACGCATATGTTACATGCGTGGGAAACATGCCTTTGCATGAGCAGCATATGGGGCACACGCAAACACACACCTGTATTTTTTAATTCACTAATACCTGAAATAATGTCGTTTCAGCCCCAGTGCATAAGTGTACACATACGCATGTGGGCCCACATGCAAATATTTTAAATGAAAAATCTTTAATTACGTGTTTTCTGATAATTTTTCATTTTATTTATCAAAAGACAGAATATGGTGCCAACAACAGTAATGGTCCACATAATCCATAACTAAGTATATATATCATGCTTAATTAGGGAAATGAAAAGAGGATGAGAACAAAACAACCATAACAATTTACAAAAGTTGGTGCCAACCAACATGGAACAATGAATGAATCTTCACCAATGTCACCGTGGGAATGGAATGTCTATTCCTATGCAACTCCATTCTCACCTTGCTGCATTATATGAACCAAACGCAAGATTTTAGTGTATATGCTAATTTGTCAATTTTCTTTTCTATTGAAATTTCTGCACTTCAAAAAAAGTGAAATAAATATTATATGATTCATTCATGTTATTTGTTCACGTTAATTATTAAATAATACCACATCTCTACTGTTAACTTCTTTTGTCACTTCAACCTTAAGGTTTCCATGATACAACAAAGAGAGTGAAGTTCCATAATCAAACCTCATACCTGGCAATGTGACAGCAAATGAAAAATACTTTCTATTTCTGAAATATTAGTTGCACTAGTGACAAGTTTGACAATATCTGCTCCACTAGATCGCAATTGTGCCACAAGATGGCTGAGGTATTCTTTTGTAAGCATCACACCATCCGCATAGGATGAGACTATTATTTTACTGCCACTATGCAGATTTGAATTGCATTCTCCTATGAGAGCTACCTGCATAATGATACCATACAAGTCAAGTACAGGACACTAAATCTTTGGGCCATGAAAACATCTAGAAAAAGAACATCTCTGGAACTTTTTTTCCCAATAAATATGTTGCAACACAAAAGTGGATGATAATACTATAAGTCTAGAAAAGAAACTGAACAAGGCACTTCTTGTGGTTATCATTAACAGAACAGGAGTCATCAAGATATTTCTTGCTTTTGAATGAATTTAATACGAATTACAGACTGCAAAAAGCAGTATCCCGAAAATTTTCTCGCCTGTATCAAAAAATGCACTGAATAATCTACACCCACTAAATATTTTCAAGGAGATAAAGAAAGAAGTGAGCCTTGACGCCAGTTGTCAAAGTTCACCATTGACTGCTGAATGACTATTCATGTCTTAACAAAAAAGAGCATACCTACTTTTCAGGCTTAGGAGTACCTAGAGTGATTCAAGAGCAAATCAGCCAAGATTAACAACCAAAAATAGAATAAAATTGTGCACAAACCATTACATTTTTTTATTGTGTTTTTTGTGGATATTTTCAACTGTTAAAATGATGAAAGAGAAGAGTTTTCCTTTGCAATCAACTGACATAGATACCACGCAGTGTGGCCACATGTAAATTAAATGAGTCAACAGGAAATTCTCCAACTCAGCTTCCTAATTTGGTGAAGTGCCCATGCCCCACAATGTTGACCAATTCAAATTCTTGACAAAAATTGCCTGATTATGATTTTTTTTAATAAAAATTGCCTGATTATGATTAGATAGCCATATTAATTAAGATGTGCATAATTTTTTGATTGAACTAACCATGGAGATAAAATTTGCATTAGGATATGCATATATTTTTCGTTTTGAGTTATTGTGCAAATAAGATTTAAATAATATTTTCAGATTATTATTAGAGAGCCACATTAATTAAGATGCACATACCTTTTTGTTTGAATTAACCATGGCAATAAAATTTCAACTAAGATTTGCACATCTTTTTTTAGTTTATCATGCTAACAAGATTTAAGTGACAAAAATATTGAATTTCTTTATTTGCATTAAAGTGGGTTGGATCCCCTGAACTGTCCTCGCTCTTAAATAGCTTCCTCTGTGCAGCCCTTCTCTCTTTCAATCTGTCTCTTCAACCAGTTGACGGAGTTTCATTCACGCAAGGAGGGGCAAGGTCCCCACAACTCTTTTGACTTTTGAGATGCTTCTAAAATATTTTAGTTTCTTTTATAGTATTATGTGTAATTTATTATAGCTGGGCCCCTCCAAGTTGCATGTCAAGTCAAAAAATTTATATAACCTTACCTGCTACAACCAAGACTATAAAAGTTATGGCATAAGCTGCATAACATAATAATTTTTTTATAGGTCATTCATATAACATTATCCCACCAGTGTGTGAGACTGACTTTTTCTTTATAGCAAAAGAAATTCATTAGATAGAATAAGAATGTACAATCAGGAGAAAAGGGATTTCATTAACAAAGTCTGGGAAACCCCAGGGAAAACAAAAGAAGAAAACCAAAAAGCATAAAAAACAGAATTCCATCCTTTACCCTATGTTCTTCTTTAGGAACATCATCTTCAAAAATATTAATTGCCCCCAAGGCTTCTAAAGGAGGAGGCCTCACATAAAATAAATCCCTGAGATGATCAGCAGAAGAATCAGAAGAATAACCATGCTTGATCCCAAACTTGATCCAAAAGTAAGCCCCCATCACAATCGAAGTGACTACTCTGCACTATCATCATCCAAACCGTCCCCCCATCTCTTACTATCTTTGCAGATACTAGCCCTCTCACCAATACGCTCCTCCACTACGCTTAACCCACCTTTTCATTATGAATTTCATTCTCACAATAATTAATATTTTTAGATGAATTTCCCCCAATTTCATTATCAGAATCCTGCCCACTAGCATACTTCTTCTGAGCAGGAAAAAATATTACCCTCAATAATATTAGTAAAATCTTTAGAAACTAACCTTTCTATTCCTACCTCCCGTTTTATGTTATCAGAGCTACCCCTCTATACTCTTGACCACCATGGGTCTGCTTTGATGTCGATTGAGTCACTGTCACTGATGCTGTCACAGCTTGCTTCTGCTCCAAAGAAAGCTGAAATCCTGCCGCCTCACAGGATTTAGAAGGACTATGGGCAGCATTCAGATTGGGAGCCTGACTTTTATCTTAACTGTAAAAACCAGTAGGAATAAGCTTTTGGGTTGGCCCAATTGAGGCTTAACCAGATTGCTTTCTTTCTCATTAAACAAGCCCAAAGTAAGATCAAAATTTTGATTTTAGGCCTTCTTAAACAAAAGGCCCATCATCTGCTTTAAAAGGCCTATGTTGCCCTCAAACAGCCGGCCCAGGTCTAACATTATTGTCAAAGACCCAAGCTCAACTCATCCAATCTTCATCACTCCTTCGTGCAAAAGCAGCAAGCCTAGCCGCCGCCTCTGGACTCAGCCCCTCAGTCAGAATCTTTACCAGAGTACTCAGCCCCTCAGCCGCCACTGGACTCATCCCTTCTTGCATCTTCCCCCCACAATGAACACACACCACCTCCAAGCTTACCCTTGGAAATCACACAGGCACCATAAACTACCTGACTCATGAATAATCATTATTACTCACCACACCATTAGTGACAGGATGAAGAGAGTTTCCCAGGGCACTGAATTCTTCCCCAAATCGAAGCCATCCATCGCCTTTGCACCCTTCAGGAACAAATATATAGTATCTCCTGCCTCGCCACCATGCCCTAATTCCAAGAACTTGCCTGCCTTTGTCACATGTATCACATTCCAGTATTCAGCAAGACCAACCTGAGAACTTTAAACACTCTTGCTTGACCTTGCATCAAGAGACAAAAATCCCCGCAAGAACCATGTTGCAGCATCCGATGAAAGTACTACCCATCGATTGCATAGCCGATTCTTCTCAAGAACGTCAGTGCTGCCACCTTACCCCCTTTATCCAATCTCATATCGAATGATTTCCCTTCGATCTGAACTGAATGAACACCCACCATCTAAATCTACCAGCAACATGACAGAGCACCATATCAATATGAGAGATATGAAGATTTTTTTTGCATGACAGAAAATGATCGTAGTATAGCATCAGCGATGGAGCACCGCTAGCCCAGCGTTGTAGCAGTGTCAGCTACATTCAAAACCCTAGGGAGATTCATGAGAGAGGGAGGGAAAGTCATTTCACAAGAAAGAAAACCCAGGAGCACTGCTAGGCCAGCATTTGAGCAGCACTGGCTACATTCGAAACCCTTAATCTGAAGTTATTGTTCATCTCAATAGTCTCCAACAAGCATCCACACAGTGCTCCCGTTTATTTCTTTTGCTTTGTATATTCCCAAGCTTCCCTTCAATCTTATGTCAATTAGCAAGATTACCAAACCCATGAGCTGCTCAATAAAATTCTTTTCTAACAAGTCATTTAGGATTTGATGACGAGGAATACATTTGGCAAAGGACGTGAAACTGGTGGATTTTTAGCACCTTAAATCACTATTTCCATCTATTGCATGCACTACTTTTACTACACTCCAAATCCATTGTCACCTTGATCATCCTTCATTAGAAAAGTTAAAACAATTAATTCCCACTTTGAGTTCTGCATTTAATTTTTTTTTTTTATAGCAAAAGAAGAGATTTCATTAAAAAGAGAAGAATTTACAAAGAGGAGAATGAGACATCTCCCATCAAAATTCTGGAAAAAACCAGAAAAAAGAAACTTAAAAACAGATAATACTATGAAATATCAAAGCAAAAGATTAAGTTTGGCTTGCAGGGGATGGATGGTGCTAATTGGGTCTTCGATGCTCATCCACAAGGCTCACCACAAGTTCTTGGATTTTCATTTTTTGAAGTTTACTCTTTCTTTCTTCCTTTCACAAACTTCCAATTGGGAAGAGTCGAAAAGGTTTCTGCATTTGCTTTTAGGAGAAAGTTTGGGGTGGGGAAGGGTTTTCTACATTGTCTTGTTCCTTAGCTCATTTGTATCATCTTTCTTCTCTCTGTAATGATGTAATTTCCTCCTTTTTAATTTCAGATGGCGACTCCTTTTAATGGGATTTTCATTTTAGAAGGGACTATAATGATTGTGGGTTGGAGGAGATTTCTTCTTTGCTTGTTGTGCAAGAGGGTAGTCATATCACTAGTAGGAGTGATGGTAGGAAGTGCGTTTTGGATTCAGTATTTAAGTCCTTTTCTTACTCACTTGGTGTTGATAGCCATTTTTTGACCAAGTTGAATATGTGAAAAATTAAGTCAAAAAACACAAAGGAATAGAAGGCAGCGTAGGGTGGTTGACTAGCCACTTTCGGGCAGTCAACCGGCCCCTTTTCTTCTTCTACCATTTGGCGCCACCACAAGTGGTTGACTAGCTCCCGTAGGCAATTGATCCAGAAAAAATTTGAATTTTTGACTTGTCTACTCGTGATTGGTTGAGGGATCAAGACATGCCACGTGTTCTAGAGTAGCCACATGTCAAGCAACAACTATGACAGTAGGTAGTTAGTGGTTGGTAGTTTGAATTTGAATTTTCAAAATTCAAATTCAAATGGATTTTTCTCTCCATCCCATTGCAGGTCTATAAATAGACCTCTTAAGAAAGAGAAGAGTACACGTCCAAGGGGGGGTAAGGAGAGAGAAAAAGACAAGTTTTTTTTCATCTTCTTTAGATAGAATAGAGGGGTTTTTTGGAAGATTGAATAGAGAGACCATACTTCTCTCATTCATTCTCATTTGCAAATTGGGGTGTGTAAAATACAAAGAGACCCTCACTTGATCTACAAAGGTTCCTGCAACATAATGTCAGTACTATAACCCTCTATCTCATTCATTTTCAAGTGTTAATTTGAGTTTTGCATGAAAAAGCATGTTTGCATGTTTGTTTTTTAAGGTTCAATTCATCATGTTTTCTATATTTCCATATGTAGATCATGAATGCTAGGGATGTTTAGAGCATGTTAGAATTTTGATTTCATGAAAAAAATATATATATGATTGAAAGTTCAAAAAATGCATGTTTTCTCAAAAGTTGCATGCACATGGTCAACCGGCCTACAGGCGCGGTCGATCCCCCCCTCTACGTTTGAAAATGTATCCATTGAGCTGCTAGACTGTCAATTGACCCTCTGGGGGAACAGTTAACCGCCAGATCCTGAGAGTACATATTTTTGCATTTTCTCTTGGTTTTCTTCAGGATTTCATATCTTTTTGAGTCTAGACATTCTTTGGAGTGTGATTGATCGAGTCTAAGTGTTAATTTGCTGAAGATTTCATGGTTTTTCCATAAAAAACCAAGTTTAATTTCAAAAATGGTTTCAAATGGATTTCACATGAGTTTTTAAATTTTTCCAAAATTCCACACCAAACTTTGGAGTCATACATCCATGATGCAGCTTTTGGATGTTCTACAAAACTTTTTAAGTCAAGTTTCAAAGCGAGTTTTTGGTTCTCCCAACAAAAAATCCACAACTTTTTCAAGTTTAAACAAGCAAACAACATTTTTCAAAGTAATCACATGAAGTGGCTTGAGGATTGGAAAAGTGAGTCTTCTTAAAGTTTAACTCGATCTTAATCTCTGTTTTATAGAGTTTTCATTGAAAAATCAAAGTTTTCTAACCAAAAACAGAGGGTTTTTCAACACAAAATGTTCACTCAAAATTCTTTTTGAAAATGTTTTGGTGAACTACAAGTGGCTTGATTCCCCCATAAAGGATATGTAGGCAATCTACTTTGGTGGACTCAGCCACAACTTCTAAAAATGAAGTTTTTCCTTTCTTCTTCTTTTCTCTTTACTTTGTTTTTGTGTGCATGTTTGACGTTTTTGAAAGGGTATGAAAGTAGTATAGTTTCGGGGCAAAGGCCTCTGTATAAACTCTATGAAAACCTTTTCAAAAGGGGTTAAGGGCCAAAAGTTTAATTTTTAAAAAAATTAACAACAAAAGGAAATTGCAGTAGGCGGTCAACCAGCCCTCTGCAAGTGGTCAACCAGCATATGCTGCAAGTCGATTTTTTTCACTAATTCCCAACATTTTTCTCAAAATTTGAACTTCAAAATGGAAGACACAAACATTCACATAAGATGAGTGCAGTAAACATTCTTAGAATGGGTGCTTTAGGGTGCTAGATCTTTTAAACCTCATTCAAAGAAAGCTTAAAAGTCTATCTTCCCTATTCACAATGGTACTCCTCGACCAAATCTCTTTTTAAAAAAGATTTTTATTTTATTTTACCTTTTCAAAAACTAAAATGAAGTGGTGATTCTGTTTTATAAACAAAAAAGGGTAAGTAAGGGAACCAACGGTTTGTTTCATCGTACTTATTTGTTTTATATTACTCACCAAAAATTCTTGGCAACCAAATGGGGGCCACTCGAGCTCAGTTTCGACACCTGGTTATGGCTGATGTGTTATTTTCTCTTTATCAGAAAATATGGGAGACTAAAGTCCCACCTAAAATAAAGGTGTTCATTTAGCTAGTGGCACTTTATAAAGCTAACAGCAACAAGCTGCTGCAGAGTAATATGCTTTCTAAGGCTTTGTCTCCAGATGTGTGCTTTTTTTGTGGAAGTATTCCAAGAATGCTCCCCATTTGTTTCTACAATTTTCATTAGCTTGGGACTTCTGTATAGATTATTTGGAGTTCTAGGTGACGTTCGGGTGTGTCTGAAGTTGAGGAGTTTTGAGCATTTCTTATGTTGGTTTTTGGAAGGGTACAGATGTCATGAGGTTGTAGATGGATTCTCTTTTTGCTGTTTTAAAGGGAATTTGGTTCAAATGACTTGCTTACAATGCAAAGAAGTGCCTCAATGCACTGCAGCAGAATGCTCAAATATTTTGTGGAAAGAGACTCACTAGATTGAAGTTGGGACAGGGTCCAGTATTTGGCATGTGCAGATTGTTTCAAAGGTTGCTGCTTTGAGGATGTAAACTACAATTGGGAAGCATTATTGAGCTGATTGTGTTTATTCTTTTCTTCACTCTTTACATTTGAGGACTTTTTGCCCTCTTTTCTGTAACCTTTTCTCATATTCCTTTTCTATCCAAAAAAAAATACTTCATCCATATTGTTTTGTACATTAGAAAAGACATTCTTAGACCCCATGCAAAAATAAATAAATAATTCTCATTGAATCGTAGAGTTTAAAGTCCTCTCGTGTATCCATCGTCAATGTCAAACTGACATATATAATGCGAGTGGTATGCCTATTATAGTATATATATATAGAAGCACTATACAGTAAATTTTGGTTGTGGAAAAAGATAACCACTCATTGGAACCAAAAGAAAATTTAAAATACAAAAGGATAGCAAATTTTGAAAAGGATAGCCACATATCAAAAACCCAAAAAAAAAAAAAAAATGCAGCCCAGTGCACAAAACTCCCACATATGCGGCGTCCAATGAGAGGGCAGACTACAATGAGTCTATAGTACACAGCCTTACCTTGCATAAAGCAAGAGGCTGTTTCCACTCAGCAAAACCCACAGCGACAACTTTACCATTGCACCCAGGCTCCCTTTCATATCAAAACCAAATGAAAACTTGAAATACAAAAGAATTTGTAAATGATGCTTGAAAATGGACCTTCGAGGAAGTATTCTTAATGCACTTCATTAATGTACTGAAAAGCGACAAGAAAAAACACGGTACATTTATACTACATATCTTCAGAACTTCACTAATATTTCACTGACATTGAACATCTTTTTTTCCTTTTGACTGTGTATACTGCAAACTATAGCCAGTAAAGTACTGTCAACTCAAACAGTTACCAACACAAATTTTAAATTTTATGTTATACACAATAAGATCTTTGTTCTTGTTAAGTAGTTAAGAGTGCCTTAGAAGAGAGCAAGAAATTCAAATATTTGGAAGAATATGAGGGAATATAATTTCAAATGCTGCAATCAAATTATGCAGTTATTTTCAAAAATAATATTTAAGCACTACCTTAAGCTCAAACTCGACATAATCGGCCCCCAGATTTTTCGCTAAATGAAGTGCTTCCAGACGAGAATTATCATCACCCTCATACTCACCACCTTCCTGTTTTGGCCTGGAAAGGGAGACACAAATTTAACTTAATTGAAATTTGATATTTGAACCTTGCAAGACATCTATACTACAACAGTCACAGTGTTTTCTAAATTATGAAATGTGCCGGTTAGTTCATCATCTGAGAAAAAGTGTCGCCTCAATCCAATAAAAAAGATAATAAAGCTTGCCATCCTGCTAAGTAGGGTCCTACAGAAATTAATTATAAAATGATAATTAGTTTTCCTAGGATACGTAAGCAGCTCAGTTACAGCAAGCACAAAGGAGGAGAAAAATAAGAAGAGATGACCAATGCCAAGTCATTCTTTACATGCTTTGTCCACACTATTCTCATAGTTTAACTTTTGCATGTTCTCCTCATCCCATGTCTAGTTATTAACTTCAGTTACATAGATTTTTAGGTAGAGATGCCTATCAGATCACAATGAAAAGAAACATGAATGTTACACAGGAAAGGGTAGACAATTGATTCACCAGTCACTACAACATATCTGCACATGGATGATAAGAACAAAATCTAACAATATACCCAATGTGACCCAAGAGACCTACCATACAAGCTTTGAACTTGAAAAGGAATAAAATAATTCCTGCAAAGAAATTACTGTAGCAAGTTCAGAGTGAATTTAAGAGGGGGAATGAGGAAAATTATCCTTTAATAATCACTTTAGCTTCAAACGCCCAATCAGGAAAAATATGAGAGAACTTTAAATAAGTATGACAAGCATAACAAGCAGTATGATGTTGCACCCACCAGAGCCAGAAAGTAATAACTTTCTGATCTCACAAATGTCGGGCAAGCGAAAATGATAGGAATCAATCATATAATTGGTTCTAATATATCAGCCACAAAATAAATCATCAAGAAAATATAATTTCTGCAAGTTAATTACGGTTATGTCGCCGCTTTACCTAAAATCATAGGCTCTTGGATGGTAGGCCAATAATTTATATTAAGCTATTAAATGTTTCCCCCTTATGTGTGACCCCATCTCACACAAGAAGAGGCAAACAAATGAACTTGAACAAGGAAATGAACACAAACAAAACAAGTGCCCCACAATGGATGGAACAGGGAAGAACATGGATAAGAAGAGTTGGAGCCAGGATCTCCTACAGCTAGAGCTCTGATACTTTGTTAAGACAACACTGTACCTAAAAGCTTCAGCAGTTAGTAGATGGGCAACCATGTACATCAAGCTGTTCAACAATTTCAAGTATAAAGGGCATATACCTTACAAATGGTTTGCAGATTGTATATTCCTAAGAATAGATTGATTACAATAGGCTAGTTACAATTAATTATACAAAAATTTATGTTGATATCATAAATCAAATAACAATGTGAAACTTTCTATGAGTCCCATAACAAGGGATAAACAAGGACTAACTATTCACTTTTTTCGACATGAGAATGTCTATTCCTTTCTTATTACATGCTGAATGAAATAATTAGGAAGATATAAAAAGTAGCTATTACCTACATTCTCAAAATTTTCACTATATTCCATCTTAGTCCAAGGAATAGATATTCCGGAAACCAAACGAGCTGTTATTACCAGCCACAGACAAAGAGGTGATGTTCTCACTATCCCCCCTCTCCTCTCTTGAAAGATTTGTTCCCTTCTCCTTCTTTGTTTAGCCATGGCTATTGTCCACCATGAGAGACAATTGTATTTGCCATACTGTTCATCTTGAAGGAAATTTTTTGATGTACGACTAGAGAAACTGGGAAAGGGTCTGTTTATGATTCTGTTAGAGAGAAACTCAGTATGTAATCTCCAGTTAGGGTTTCATTGGAGGCAGCGAAATGGACTGCACATGGTTTGTCTTGAGTGTTTGGGCTATAGGGGAGATTCACTCGTAAAACTAGATTTGGGAGGGTCAATGACTAGATGGTGATTAAATTAATGAAGATGGGTAAGTTTTTGGAAATACAGTGGGATTTGTTACTGGTTACTTGTTATTTAGCATTATTGTTATGTGTTACTGATATGCTAGTAAGCATGAGCTAGTAAGGGTACGATGGTCATTATAGTGTACATGGCACACATTTTAAATAGAGAGGGAAACCTATTCACTGTTCTAGGTTTTCCAAATATGGTATCCTTTTACTAAACAGTCCCAACATGGTATCAGCGCAGGTTCCCAAGAGCTTAACCCTAAGTGCCGCAGCCACCAGCAAACCAAGCCTTAAAACCCTATAGTCCTTGCATGTTCTTTACACCACCACATACCTGAAACAGCTTCAGCAATCAACGTAAAACACATCCAGATGCAGGAAAATTTCAGGATAGCACTGCCAGTTCAGAACCATAATAACCCCCTTGAATTTTTGAAACACCAGCATCATAGTTGCCCACAGACACCACGGATCTGAAGCCTCCAGAAATCCCATCGCAGGTGGCCCTCATATGCTGGCTGAAGGCTGACAGCCCCACGCACCAGCGCATGAGGCTTGTTTTTCATCCCACTTGTTCCTACATGTTTTGAAATCCTCTATAAACCATGATATCAAGTCGTGGTCATGGATTTTAGTCCCAAGATCCAACTTTCATAGTTCTTCACTAGCAGCACTTTGTTACTGCTGTTAGAGGCTGTTTGCTTCTGGTAATTGGGGCTGCCACTGCTGTATCAGTGTGTTTGTGATGTGTTTGGAGGCTGTATTAGTGAAGTATCACTGCTATATCAGTGCATCAGCGATTGATTTTGTTTGTGGGTGATAGGATAGAGTCCATAAACCTCAGGAGTATGTTTCCCTCATAAGTAATCACAGATTCCACCCCTGCTTGTTCAGCCACTGGTGAACAGCATACAATGTGTCTCAAAGGAGAGTTTGAGGTTCCCACGCTATCAAGCATCCCACCCAACAAGCGTCTCTTCACATTGTAATAACTATCATAGAATTAAACTTATGAATCGTGAGAAAAAATTTTAAGAAAGGGTAATTGTACAAAAAATAAAAATATATATGAAGGTCTCTGAAAATCAATTTGCTTTTATGCCTAGGAGATCAACAACAAAAGCTTTTTACCTACTAAGAAGATCAACAGAAAAGTTCAAAGAAAAGAAGAGGGACTTGCATATGGTTTTTATTGACTTAGAGAAAGCATATGATAGAGTAACCCAAAGAAGTTCTATGGTGGGTTTTAGAAAAGAAGGGAGTATGCACTATGCATCAAATATATGGATATCATTAAGGATATGTATGATAGAGTAATGACTAGGCGACTAGCACTAGGACTACAAGAGGACAGTCTAGACAATTTCGAATCACAATAGATGTGCATCAAGTTTCTATTTTAAGTCTCTATCTGCTTGCTTTAGTGATTATTGAACTTACCAGGTACATCCAAAAGGAAATCACATGGTGTACGTTGTTTGCAAATGATATTGTTTTGGTTGATGAAAGTAAGAGTGGGTAAAATTTAAGTTGGAACTTAGGAGAACAATTTTAGAGTCTAAATGTTTTAGGATAAGTAAAAATAAGACAAAACATATGAAATGTAATTTTAGTCATGTAAGGAGGAATATTGAAGACAAGATTAAACTTGATCATCCAGAAATCAACTGCATTGATAGACTTCAATATTGGATCTATTATGCAAGCTAAGGGAGAAAATTGAAGAGGATCTATTACATAGAATTAAAGCAAGTTGAGTAAAATGGAGGAGTGTGTCAAGCATGTATGCAATCGTTGAGTACCATTAAAATTTAAAGGAAAGTTCTATAGGATGGGTACAAGATCAATCATGCTTTATGGATCAGAATGTTAGGCAACTAAGAAAAAACACATTCAAAAAGTGAAATTGGCCGAAATGTGCATGCTAAGGTGGATGAGTGGTATAACATTAATGAATAAATTAAGGAATGAACGTATTTGCAATAAGTTAGGTATAACAACAATAGAAGATACAATAAGGGAGGGCTAGTTTAGGTGGTTTGGGCATTGGAAACGTAGGCCAACTAGTGCACCAGTAAGGAGCAGCAAGCTAGTCATTGTAAATGGTGCTAAAAGAAGAAGAGGTAGACCTAAAATAAATTGGAATGAGCTAGTGAGACAGAACTTAATAGATCTTAAGTTACGCAAAGAAAATGCCCTCGATCATATAAATTGGCGGAAAAGGATTCTTATAGCCGACCCCTATAATGGGACTTAAGGCTTGTTATTGTAGAATCTCTCTCACTAGTCCTTGGGTCATAGACTCTGCTTCCATTGATCATATGACAAGTATAACCACCTTTTTCTCTACCTTCGAATATATAAAAAACTTACCTCAAGTTACCCTTGCTAATGAATCCACTACTATATATATTCCTAAATTCCCTTTTAACCTCATATCAATTAGTAAGATTAGAAATCATTGAATTGTTTTGTAACCTTATTTCCAGATTCTATTGTTCTTCAAGATTTGAGGACGAGTGTGTTTGGTGGAGGTTATGAGGTTGGTGGGCTTTAATACTTTGAGTTGCCATATTACTCTATTGCATGCAATAATGCCGCTACATCTCTTCAAATCCATTGTCACCTTGGTCATACTTCTTTGAAAAAGTTTGCGCAATTGGTTCTTACTTTGAGTTTTGTGTCCAGTCTTGACCATGAATCTTGTTTGGGAAAGCATCATCATGTTTTGCTTCTCAAGTCACTGAACAGGCAGTAAGCCTTTTTATGTTGCATCAAAGTTGGCTTTATTTTGTACTTTTATCCCTTCTTTCAAAATAAAGACTTAGTTTGATTCACCAATCGCATGCTTTGTTATGGTAATGCTAAGGAGTACTTCAGCACCCAATTCATTACCCATATGAGTACTCTAGCATGCTTTATTAGTCATATTGCTTCCCACACACCACAACAAAATGGAACTGCAGAGATGAAAATAGACATATCCAAAGAAAGATATAAGGCCATTGAAATTATTGGGTATAAAAGCATCCAAATCTTGTATGGAGATCAATTTTTTGTAGATTAACCTAGAGGATACTGAAGACTTGTTGAAAAATTGACATACTTAACAGTCACTCAGCCAAATATATCTTTCACAGCAAGTGTGGGCCACTTTCTTATTCTCTGAGTCCGATAACAAGTGGTTGCAGTCATTTGTATATTGAGATGTCTCAAAGATGGACTGGGAGAGGTCTTTTATATCATGATTGGGGTCACACTCATGTTTTGGGACAATGCTAGGCTAGGTCACTTTCCAACAGTACAAGATCCAAAACCGAATACTGTGTTTTTATTGATGGTAATTTGGTAATTGGTATCCTGGAAGACTAAGAAACAAATTGTGGTGGCTTAGTCAAATGCCAAGTTAGACAATTGTTTCATAGCACTATATGTTAGCTTGTTTGGCTAAAGAACATAATGAAAGAGCTTAGTTTCCCACATTAATAGCCAATGGAGTTGATGTGTTATAATCAAGTTGCTATTCATATTGCCCCCAACCATTCTTCCACAAGCAGATGAAACACATTGAAGTTGATAGTCGCTTTGTTTGGAAGAAACTTGTGCGGAAGCTCATTACAAGTTTGAATTCCACCTTACCAAGCTAGGAGCATAAGACACCAATGTTCCAACTTCAAGGGCAGTGTTACCCGTTACTTTAATTATTTAGCATTATCATTTAAAACAAAAAACAAAAACAAAAGCAAAAACAAAAGAAGACTTCATTGATAGTGAAAGAATTTACAAGAGGGGGGGGATAAAACATCTTTTGAGAAAATTCTAGGACAAACAAGAAGTAAAAAACTAAAAGCAAGAATGAGCAAAGAAGCATCAAGCCAGCATCTTCTTCCAATCTCTATGTAAATCTGAAAAGCTAGCACCTCCGAAAATTCCAAACCTGACACCCCACAAAGAGGCCATATACTGAATATTTTCCCACACTAGTACCCAATTTAACTTTTTTCCCATAAAAATTTGTGCATTACGCTCCAACTATAATCCCCACAAGACCGCAAATATGCCACATTTCCACAATGCTGCATATTCTATTTCATGGGACTTCCATTTTTTCAATGAACGAATGAAAGAGAGGTTGATGAACTTACTCTCATACCAGGTGTGTTGGATTCTTCTATTCCTATTACGAGAGAGATGTCTAGGTTTTGATTGGGGATTCTTCATGGTCTTTGTCTTCTAAGTCTTTCTTTACTTATCTTCTAAAACATTTATGTCCTAGTCCTTTGAATTGTTTAGCAGGCAAAGGTTCCTTTTAAGATTCATGGACTCTGGCTCTCAATAACAATAATACAAATGACTTGCTACAGATAAGGAGACCTTCCAAGGCCCGCAGCCCAAATGTTTCTATGCTGCGCCAGGAGTCAAATGAGGCTAACGCACACCTTTTCTTCATTGCTGAGTACCAAGACATCTTCAAAATGCTTTGTTTTTTAATTTTTCCAAGATGTGGGACCTCGCAAAATGTTTCTGATTTTTTTATGTTGAGATTTTAAGGTTTGGGAAGAGTGGAAGAGGGAGGCCATTATGGATTTGTGTACTGTATCCCACCTTCTAGACTCTATTGCTCCAAGAGGAATACAACAATTTTCAAGGATCAGAAGACTTCTCTCTTTTGCTTTGGCAGTTATTTCTCTTGCTTCATTCTAGGCTCACTCTTTAAGGGTTTTGGGCGAGTTATCGCTGTCCAATCTTTGAAGGGATTGGAAGGCAAAATTATTGTAATTATTTTGTTTTGCAAACCATGCCATATCCTCCATCTTTTACACATTTTTAGTCTTTCGTGGAAATTTTGCTATCCAAAATATATATATACCAAGGGGATCAAGAAGTGTCAAAAATACTTCCTCATTAATCAAATCTCGGCGACAACTTAGATGGCAACAATATATCTAAAGAGAAAAGGTGATGTTTTCATGGATTCTAGATGAACAAGAATTGTTCGTCTCAATCTTACGAAATTTCCAATTTCTTGAGTGATTAAAAAAATATTAAGAATGTTGAATCCCACTTCTTTATATTATAGAGAGCTTTTGAGTTGGCAAAATTTCCAAAGAAAAAAACTACAAAAGTTTCAACCGAAAGATCTATCATTAGTCATAATCCCTTAAGCCCCAAACTGTCACGTCCCTATTTATGGCACATGACCGGCTGTGACTTCATCTGAAATCCGATGGAGGCACTAGGCCTAGGCAAGAATTTATTTTACAAAATCATCATTTGAAACAAGTTAGAGACCCATTAAGAGTGAATGCTTGTCGAAAATACAAGATACATACATATAATTCATAAAGCAACAAAAAACGTTTTACTTCCAATGAAAAGCTCTTTACATCGGGTTGTATTTTACATACAACATTTTTCACACTTCCTAGTTTTTCATACATAACCACCAACAAAACACATGCTTAGTATTTCTATCACCTTCCTATCAACAGTAATACATGTCAAAAATGACAGTCTCTTGGAAAACTTAACAAGTGGAGCTCTCCTTCAGTTCGAACCTGAAATTCTTAATGAATAAGGTGAGCAACAACGAGCTCAGTAGACATTCTTAATTCCCCCTTATTCAAATAAGAATTTCAATAATTAAGATATGATTTCTTATATGCATGCATAATCATAAGGTGCATGAACATACTTTTTATTCTAAGCAATCTCTTCATCTAAAGTTACCATCACAAAACATCCAAATAGCATGCATTTCCACTTTGTTTTGTCAACATAAGAACACCATCCCAACTAAATGCACATTTTATCTCAAACAACTGCCAAATTGCAGCTTGGTCAACCATCCCTTAATGCAGAAGTATCCTCTAGAGGTTTAGGATTAGGGAAGGGCTTTTCACCCAGTGGAGACACAATCCCTACTTGCTCAAATCCCACAACATCACAGCCTCAAACAGTTCACAAAGTGTCAGCTATTTTACATAATAGCAATTCAATCAGCACACAAACACACGCTATGCCATAGCAAGTAAAACCATCATCCTTACAAGACAAATATCTATCACATGAAAATTTTCCAACTAAACTAAATATGCAGCCACTGTAACCAAAGGGAACATATATGTAGGTGTAGCCATATCAAGTAAGTAGAAATAACAAGTTTAAATCTCTCTAACTAGGATGCAATTCTATGCAAGTTTCTACCCCCTATTCCCTTTCAATACCCAAAACCCCCAGATGAATAAACAAAAAATACACCTACTTTGATTTTCAGCTTCTTCAAACTAAGTTTCCTTCTGAATTTTATGGGGAGCCCTCTCTCTCTCTCTCTCTCTCTCTCTCTCTCTCTCTCTCTCTCTCTCTCTCTCTCCAGAACTTGGGTTTAGAGCAAGAGTTTGTGGTATTTTGTGTGTTGTGGCTGCTTTGCAGGGCTGGAATGGTCAAGACAGCAGCTACTTGCTGCCAGCTGCCTTCCAAATGTCCCCTTCTAGACTGGAAACATGGCAGGACTGCAGCAGCTGGTGGCGACAAGGGTCCTGCAGCGCTGCCATCTCTCTGACAGGTGTCGGCTGCTGGTCTATGAAGCTGCCAGGTGGCTGCTGCTAGTTTGTAGCGTGTATGTGTAACACCTGGTTTCAGCATGCTCCATCTTTTTTCTTTTTCTTTTTTTTTTTTTTAATCTCTACGCCCCAACTCTTATGTTGTTTATGTTTTAGCATATCCCTCATAATTTCCTTTCATCTAAGCCCCCTCCTACCACTAATAAATCAAATAGAATTTCCAATATCAGTTAACACAACTTAAATAATGAATAACATGATTAGTATGAACTTGTTTAATGCAAAACAAAGCAAAAAAGACAATGCAAATTTATCAAAGTAATTTAAATTTACCGTGGCCTAAAGGGGATGGGTATCACACCAATTGCTTAAAGCTTTGTCCAAACAATCTATGAGCATTATACCCCTAGGCCCATAAATAATTCCTTTAGTGTTCCTCCTTCCAATCCACTTCCTTTCATAAAAATCAAAACCCCTTGAATTTAAAACCAAATCTGCATTCCAATTATTTCCAGTCCAATAATGCCCACCATTTAAACGCTGAAGAAACCTTACTGACAACCAAGCCCATGAAGCAGTCCTTACTACTTATCAAAAAAATACCTAAATCAACCGAAGCATTAAAATCGAAGAGATAACAGATTATGTCTTATTGAGGGCACAAGTACTTTCCTACCCATAGGGTCAAAAAGGAGGAAATCATGACTTTGGAAATTTTAGGCTTATATGGAAATTTGAAATATATTATAGTTCTCATGAAACTCCTGTTGTCGAATCAAATTTCCATGACCAAATTTAGAAGGGGGTTTGTCATCATCAAAAGGGGATGAATGTTGAACTTATGTATTAATTTCGATGGTTCCAATTCAGCGGGACTGGTTGGCTGTTCATATTTATTTTTTGGTTTTTCTAATTTGTCTATTTTGTTCTTTATTAGAGGATTTCTTATTCTCCAATCTTATACATTCTTTCTTTATAATACTCTTCTTTTTCAACCAAAATTTTTTTGATGATTCCAAATCCAATACTTCTATGTACTTAATAGTATAAACTTGCAAGCATTTAATATTAGATAATTTTTTGAATTCAGAAAGTGCTTAATTTGATCTTAGTCTTGTGCATCTTTACTCCTTTCAATTTAGAAATTGCTTTGGTTTACCTTAGTTTTATGTTATCATGAAATGTTGCTTAGTCACATTTATTAAGGCTCGAACATAATATCTTGAAACATCCCAAATTTTAATGAAGTTCACTTCTATTGGGCAATCAAGTTGAATCTTTTTCTATCAATCTTAGTCTTAAATCTAATGGCTGGTGGAAAGTGGAAACTTTACACATAGGGGACCGTCTTTGACTTTAGGCTTGATTCTATTTCTATCAGCCAATGATTTTAATTCCTTGCATAAACATTTATTTTTCCAGTACTTATTTTGCCTAAATCAAGGAGACGATCTAATTATGCCATAGAATATTTCTAGTCAATCTGGAAAAGTTTTTGATTGGTCAATATCTTTTATTTGATTTTACTTATTTTTAAGTTAGACTTTAATTATATTATTGGAGCACCTTAAATCTCCATTCTTGTGTTGAAGTTTTATTTTGAAGATAGTTCTTGGATTGACCAATTGAATGTTGGAAGGCACTCTCTGCCTTGTCTATCCAATGGCTATAATGCAGAGAGTGGCCGTGCAAACAAACGATTAACTCAACTTTTGAGCTTGATCAGGTTTTTGACTTGTGCTTACATTTGCATAATAAACCTTTTGTAAGGTTAATTCATGTAACAGGACTTGAGTCCTTTGCAAGCAGAATATTTTTTATAATAGGACTCTGTGAATTGCTGTACTCAAATAAACAATGCGCGAGGATAGGTAGTCTTTGTATTGTGTTTAAAAACCTTGCATGAGGAGTATTTCCTTAGTAGTTGGTGAGAACTTTAACATAAGCTTGATTTTATCTTTACCGTGAAACATGTTGGGACAATTAGAAATCTCATGGTGATTCCTTAAGGAATGGACGCAGACTCCTTTAGGCTAAACCACTATAATGTTTTGTCTCTCCTGTCTCTATCCTAAATTTTCCGCATCATTTATGCCATACTTGTTGGAACTTTCTCGTTTGAGCAAATTAATTTAGTTGACATCAACCTAACTCACCCGCCTCCCCCTTGAGTCAGTACTTGGGCCAACAGAACCGATTCAATACTCTCATCCTTCCTCTTTCTCTTCCTTCCTCTGTTTATATTCACTGTAATCAACCTAGATCATTTGATTCTTTTATAGATCAAAATCTTAGGTCCTTAAGCATTAAACACTCCCTCACATGCCACGTGACACTTAAGCTTCTCAAGGATTGTCTTATTTTCTCATCTCTGTTCCTATGACATCCTCATCCTCATTATCTGAGCGCGACACTGCCTCATTCCCAAATTCATAACCCGCGTAGTATCCTGGTTGGGGTCGGTATAAGCTATGGAAACCAATGGACCTACTAATGGTATGGGATACTGGTTTAAGGAATTTGATTTAACACATTACAGTATTTGGATAATAAATCTGCCTCTCTACCAGTCTCCGCTTAAGTACCAAAGCGCTATCTTAATTAGATGGTCAACCCCAAGACTAGAACGCTATTAACAACAGCCTATGAGCAATAATGAAATCCAAATACCGTTCAAATCCCAATAACTAAATTAAAACCCCCCTAGATTGAACTCCATCAAAGCAGAAACTTCCAAGAACTGTACACGAAGTTATTATATACCTATAAACGATTATCACCGGCAGTGGCTTATTTCTGAGAAGGATTTCAAGGTCTCGGCGAGGCTGGAAGTTCTTTATATAGTCCAGTCTGATCTCAGCTACATCGGCGCCTTGCGCCTTTGCCTGGTACATGTCACTGACCATCTGCTCGACGGATTGACTCATCAACGGAGCGCAAATCGTAGTTGAGTTCTTCGAAATTTCAACAACACCCATTTGCGAAAAAGATCAAGAAATAAAAAAGAAAAAAGAACGCAACCACGATGCACAAAACTGGAAAATAAAAGCGTGTCAAGCAATGCTGTTCGCATGCATTGAACAGCTAAATTTATATATAGTGAAAACGATCAGTGAAGCAAGAGAAAAAGAGAATGCGGTTTGCCGACGAGGGTTGTGGGTTCAGTTTGGATTTCTTTGGATTCTATATATAGAACCCATTTGACGACAATGTCACAAACCCAATAATGGAAAATTGTGCAGCGATTGATTAAAATGATGAAACAATTGAAAATAGAAACAGACAGAAAGTCTAGTGCGCAATGAGAGAAGAAATTTGATTAAACAATTGAATAATCGCACATCCAGCCTGTAAAAACTCCGAAAAGTCACTAGAGAGTTTCTCTTCAACGAAAAGAACAGAAGGTCAATGTCGTTTCTGCTTGTGCGGCGTGGGGCACAGGGGCCCCCCGGTGATGGTGATGCCGCGATTGGTGAGTATGGAGGTGCAGTAAGAGGAGGGACTCCATGGGAATCGTGTAGGGGATTGGTGAAGTAAGCATAGGGATGCCAGGTGTCACGTTCTCATGTGGACTCGTGGACACCATGAGCTTTGAATGGCACAAGTGAAAAGTGAAAAGTGAAAAGTGACAAGTATGATTTTGTATTTAGTGTCTTGGTGATCTTATAGCCTATCTATTATGAAAGGTACGATTATAGAAAAATTTCAATTTACACAATTGAAAAGTATGTTTTTGTATTTAGTTAGTAGGTCTTCTAATATTTTTATAAATTTTAATTTTAATTTAATATTATTTATTTAATAGATTCTAAATTTTACATGAAAGAATCGGTATAAAGGTATTAATCAACTATAAATATTTTTTTTGTTAAAACCATAACGATATGGAAAGCTAAACAGTATTATTAAGTAAATTCAATTAATTTCTTAAATCAAAATTAAAATAGTATGACGAAAGGATTGAGCTATTAGAAGGAATGCCTAATGAGTACCTTACCGCATTCGGGGACGGGGAGTAAGGTAGTAGTGGGGGAGAGGGAGATAATATATATATGTGTGTGTGTGTGTGTGTAATGGGGAGGGGTGGGGGGCAGCACAAAGAGGAGATAATGGGCATGTATCTATAATGTATAATTATATGTGTACTATGTGCATATACAATAGTAGAATGATTATGTTAATATAATTATATGTGTATAATATTAAAAATGAAAAATAAAGGATTACTAAAAATATTAACTAATAAAAAATATTTATAAAGAAAGTATAATAATAACATAATAATAAAATATAACACATAATAATATGTGTATAATATTAATAATTATTATTCATAATAATAAAAAATAATAATATTAATGATCACTATATTATCAATTAATTGCACTACAAGAAATAATTTTCAAGTTGAATAATAATAATTAATACAACCAAAACTATGACGCCTAAGTTTGACAAATAGGTACATAGAGGCGGGCAGTCACAAGATCGGCCCTGGGTAACATTGGATATCTCGCATCACTCCAACTTAATAATCAATTATCCCTAATGCAGTTATGATGGCTACAATTGATAGTTTGTCTAACCACCCATGAGTTATTAGCAACCCATGAGTTGCGTGTAACCCCCCTTAGACATAATGGCACCTCATAAATGTCAAGGTGAAGAAATGTTTGTCCTCGTTACTATAAAAAGGGGATCACAGGGAAGGTAAGCATCTCATTTTCATTCATTCACATTTACTGTTGTAATTTGAATCTCCCCTTCTTTAATTTAGGAATTTAAGTGATCTCTTAAAGTACAACTTGAGTCCTTCAAGCCATTTTATTTGTTTCTTCTCAGGTGGCCATGATTGAAGGACAAAGTAGTTGACATAGTGTGATTCCTAGCAGCAAACAACTACAATAATAACAACAATATAACAACAATGTTAACTTAACATCTTGAATTATTTTCCACAACTCTTTAGTATTCTAAATTAGTGAAGTATAGTATAGACTTTCTTATTTCATACAAAGTAGATGACAGTAGCTAGTATAAGTTTGCTTATGATTCCATCTTTGCTTTTATATATCAAGAGAAACAATTCAGCTTAGCCCCTCCAACTATTTACTAAAATTTCTTGACATCTTAAGAGTTCGTTTTTTTCATGGATGTTCTTTGATAATAGGACATTTGAACAACAGTTGGTCCCTTGGGTACCCCAAAAAAAAAAAAAAAACTTTTCCAGTGTAGGAAGTGAATAGCTTATTATTATTATTGTTATTGTTGTTGTTTAACTTGTAAATTATTAGTTGTAGTGTAATTAATTGATTATATAAAGGTCATTAATATCATACACATATTATTATTTTGTGTTATTATTATACTTAATTTATAAATATTTATTATTAGTAGTCCTTTATTTTAAATATTATACATATATAATTATTTTAATATATATTCTATAATTGTATTTGCACATAGAATATATATATATATATATATATATATATATATTTATATATATATATACACACATTATCTCCCTCTCCCCAACTACTGCATCCCCCCCCACCGCCCACGCCCCCCCCTAACCCACATTGCACATTTTCGCCCAGTTGGTCTACAAAAAAATCCGACACAACATTTTGATGAGTTTTGTGACTCCCATCTTTGCCTGCATGTAAACATGCGAACAATTCCATTCTTGTAATTTGTTTATTCTTGACCTTATTTTTGAATTTTTTTTTTCATAATCTTAATTTAGTAAAAAAAACAAAAACACCAAAATCTTAACCACTTTTTCTCGATTGTTGTTTGAGTTGAGGTAGTTTGAGCAAATCTCGGTCCAAGTCTCTAAGACATGTCAACAAAATTGTGAGGGGATATTTTCAAAGGAAGCTCACTAGTCACAGTTCTGTCTACATGGTTTATGAAGAAAGCAACAAGATATATAGGACAATATGACAACATAACTTGAGGATTAGGAATGAAAAGAAATATATCTAGATTTTGTGATATAAGCCTATTTGTTAGTATATCAATGCAGAGCATTGGCAATCGATGCGGGCTCTCCAACCTTCTGGTTCCAATTTGGAAGTAAGAAGAGATTACTATGTATTTTTCATAGGATTATCTCATATTTAACGTGGTTGTGATGCTATTTGGATGATAAAGAATTAACGAGGTCTACACATTGCTTTTATGTTTTCACTTAATAGGTTGGTGATACTATATCTAGATGAGATAGTACAACTCTATGGTGTCCCTCTTCACATTGAGCTGAATTGAGACTCTCATTTTACTTTTCATTTTTGGCCTAGTTTGCATGCAAATGTAGGTACGAAGTTAAAGTTTAACACTTTTTGTCATCCCCAAATAGATGGGAAATCAAAGAGGACTATTCAAACTTTAGAAGACATGTTGCAAGCATGTGTTGTGGACTTCATGATAGTTGGGATGTTGAGATGCCCTTGGTTGAGTTTGCTTGGAATAATATAGTTTTTAGTCTACTATAGGAATGTTAATGTGTAAAACCTTATATTGATGGAAACATAGATCTTTCTTTTTGTTGTGCCATGAAGTGAAATTGTATTGGATTTTAGTTGCAATTGAGCTAATCCGTCGATATTTATCTAGTGATCCCACTTTGAGATAGTGATTCTTCTGCTCTATGTGGATGACATCATTTTGATTGGTTCTTCATTAGCTGTTCTTCATTCATTGATTTCTTGACTCTCTTCACAATTCTCTATGGATATCTCCCTTGTCTTGGAATGAGGTAGGAGAGAGGAGATTCTTTGGACCAAAGATAGTTCAAATAACAGATAAAGTTCAAGTTATTCAACAGAGATTAAAAGGTGCTTAGAGTAGACAAAAGACTTAAGTTGACCATTAACACTGAGAGCTAGAATTTGAGGTCGCAAACAAGATATTTTTACATATATCACCTTGGAATTGAAGGATGCGGTACAGTTTGGGAAGCATAGGAAGTTGCGCCCATAGTATATTGGTCCTTATCAATTAACTAGAGAGTTGGTCCTCTTGTATTTAGACTAGCCTTATTACCTATGTTGTCAAAAATGCATGATATCTTCCACGTATCCATGTTACAAAAATACATTTCAGATCCATCACATGTACTAGAAGCTAATCTAGTTCATTAAGGAGAAGACTTGTTCTATACGGAGGAGCTAGTTATTATACTCATCATCAAGATCAAGTATTGCAAAATAAGACCATTCTCTTAGTGAGCATGTTATGATGTAGTCATATAGTCAAGGAGGTGGCCTAGGAGCATGAGAATCAAATGAGAACCTTATATCAATATTTTTTTCTCAAATTGGGTACGTAAAATTTTGAGGGTGGAAAATTTGTTTTCTAGGAGGATAGAATTGTAATACCAACATGCATACATTTCTTAAAACTCTAATAGATATGAAAAATATAGTTAAATAATTTTACACCTTATATGCATAAAGTAGAGGGGAGCAAATTGTAGATATACATATAGTAAGGGAGAGTGTAACGATCCGGAAAATTTTAACTATTAAAATAATAAAGAAAATGAATGAAGAGAAAAGGGAGAATAAACGAAAGGGAAAGGAAAAATTAAAAAGGGGCATTAAGCAAGCACTCGTCAACGAGGTAGTTTAACTCGTCGACGAACAACCTGCATAGTCTTGTCGACGGGTCTGCATGTCTCGTCGGCAAAGATTTACCAAGAGAGGTTCCAGATATTCTAAAATTCATCAACGAACCCTCAGTCTCGTCGACGAATGGTCTTCTTGAGCTCGTCGATGAGGCCACCCGGCTAGCCACCTGTAAATATGCGAAAAATCACATTTTCAATGAGGAAATTTGCTCCTCTTCTGTTTCTCTCTCTATTAAACGGCCCTCCCACCTTCTCTCTAAGATTTTGGCTTCGTTTCTCCTCGATTCGACGATCAAAAGCTACCACGTTGATCCTAACTACTTACACGAAGCAGAATTTCAGTTTGGAGTACTTGGGAACTACTCCAAAACTAGGGTAAGTAGGGTATTTTTAAATTCCATTGATGATATGGAGTATAAAGGGCCTAGGGAATGATAAAATAGCATTTTATTAAGGTTTGGGTTGATAAACTCGGGTTTTTGAAATAGGGTTCGGATGAGTGCTACAAGCGACGTATCAGGATTTCCCCAGGCGTAATCTAGGAAAACCAGGTAAAGGGAATTAATTATAGTAAGGTTTTTATTAAAGTTTAAACTGGTTATTTTGGAAATATAAAATATATATGTTTAGGTATGATTTATTGAACAATTGAACATTTGGGAAAATATTGACCTTTGATATATATATATATATATATATATATATATATATATATATATATATATGGGAAAGAAATTGTGTGGCAGGAATACAACTTTTACAATTTAATTGGTTTTTGTGAATACAGGATGATGATTTATATTGTTGAATTGTGAACAATGGTTAGTTGTGGATTCTAGCATGTTGTGAATACTGACTTGATTGATCGTGAATACTGCTACTTGAGATTGTAGCGTGATTAAAAATATGATATGTGTGTATAGATTTTTGTATGGTTATTCGTGTTTATCACAATATAACATTGACAGACATGAGGAGTTTGTTATATTGTCTAGATGTAATCACGATATACGTTGATAGGCCTAATGAGTTCGTATATTGTAATTATATATTGGGGTAGAGCATTAGTAGGTCTGAAGAGGTTGTTCTACTGATATACTATAGGTAGGACATGGGGATTTGTACTGGTGGTTAGTACTTCCTGTGCGGGCCACGATGTGATCTGTGATGATAATTGTCTTGTGTGGACCAGTCCTGTGTGGATCATGTGATGATGATTGTCCTGTGTGGACCAGTCTTGTGTGGACCATGTGGACCAGTCGTGTGTGGACCATGTGTTGATATTTGTTTTGTATGGATAAGAGTGCTGATATAATACATATATATATATATATATATATATATATATATATATATGACAAGGTAAAACTTTCTATTAAGAGCTTGCTGAGAAAGGCGAGTGTCTTGGTATTTTCAGTTTGATGCTAGAGCAGAAGAAAACTACTTGTATGGGTAGGTAATCTTCCCTATTCTTGAAGACTTTGTCTATATACATAGCCTGAGGGCTTACCAAGTAAAATGAGTGCCCTGATACTGGTATTAGAGTAGAGTGAAACTACTTGTATAGGCAGGTAATGTAATGACCTGCTTAATAAATTGGGTTTTTTTTTTTTTTATATACTATGATATTTAACATGCTTTGATATCATACTGGGTTGGACCCAATCATTAACCTAAGCAGCAAGAAGAGAAAATCAAATAAACATATCCATATATAATTATATATAATACAATACCAGAGTGCTAACATGTTTCCCAAAATATACACACCCCAACATCCTCAACCGGTGAGGGGTATACAAAAATATTCCCAAAATATACTCATTCTCTCTTTTACAGGGCAGTATGACGCCCCTCTATCTGCGAGCCTGGTCTGCTCAGCTACCTGGATCACCTGAAAAATGATTCAACACTAGGATGAGCCAACGCTCAGTAAGACGAAATATGCTATTACTAGTGTGTGGCAATTGAGCTACAATACAGAGAAAATCTACTACTATATAGTCATGTATCACTGGATCTGTAAAGCACAATACTAGAACTATAATCTTCATCTTTTACCTGTTGCTTAACATTTCTGTACTTTAGGTTTCTATTCAAAATACTGCTACTATATGTATATGTTTTCTGTTTCTAGAAAGCTGTATAAACATAATAATAACTGTAAACTTCCCTGTGGATAAATGTGTTTCATGATTAACCCCTCATGACAGGGTTGTGCGGCCCGTAGGCGGGATTTACCCTAACTGGTCAACCAAGAATAAATCACTATACTCCATAGTCTGATTAGCCCTCCTCAACCCATATCTTATGGGGAGCCTGCCCACTCGTGGGCTCTATGCGATCGACCTTTATACCACGTATTATCTGAATAGGTGGTTGCACTCTATAAACTGTATGTAGTTACGGTACCGTGCTCTGTAATTGTATGGTCCAACAGGGTTTGATACTATATAATACACCTCTATATACAACTATCTGTTTTATCATGATTCTGTAATAACTGTATAAACCATGACGTTGTAGGAAACTGTATCTATGTCAACTGTGTTTTTGTAATTAAATATGAATCTATATGTCATGGTATTATAAAACTATATAATCATGGTATTTCTGTAACTACTGTAAAATACATTCACTATCTGTGTAATAACCGCAAAAAGGGTTATAGAAGATTAGTAGAATGATTCCCAATAAAATAAAATAAAATAAATAAATAAATAAATAATTAATTAATTAATTAATTGGATTTAAAATAAATAAAAAATAAATAAATAAAATATTTTAAATTTATTTTTATTTTTATTAATAAAATATATTATTATTAATATTAATTTTATATATATATTACATCACCTGAAGCTTAAGGAAGCTTCTGGTGGATCCTGGAAGGATTCACGCCCCCCCCCCCCTTCATTTTCTTCTTCTTTCTTTTCTTTTCTTTATTCTACTGCAACGCAGCTCTTAACTCTCTCTCTCCTCTCATCCTCTCTCCCTCTCTCCTTAATTTCGTGACAGATTTTCACCCGATCGAAAATCCAAAGATACCACTGGACTCCATTCGCCGCTACCGTCATTTCTACCGGAGCGAATCGGTGGTAAGAGTGGCGTAAGCATATTCCCTTGGGTAAGCCATTTTTTCCTTTTTCTTTAATTTCTTGCAAAATATAAGCCCAATTGATGAACGAACACCACCACGAGAATCTAGGGATGATTCTCTACAAGTCTAGCAGGACGGAATTCTTGTGGGCATGTCGAGCTAAAACCCCAAATTTGTGGTACGGGGGGGGGGGTTATTAAAGGGCTTATTTTTAATTAATTAGCATTAATTTAGGAAATACTAAAATATTGAGCATCTGGGGCTGAAATAGGATTTCTGAAATTTAGGGTCCGGGGTGAGCGCCGCGGGTGTAATTTTGGGACCCGCAAGCAAAATTTAAAAAATTAAGTGGGGGTGTTAAATAATAGTTTAAATATTAATTTGAGGTATATGGAGTCTAGGAAAGGTTAGATGGGTATTATTTTGGAGAAATAAATTAATTAATCTGAGGAAAATGTAAATTATAGGAGTTAAATTTCGGGCGCCAAGGGTGTAGGATTTAGGATTCTAGTGAGACTCTCAGTAAGTCAGGTAAGGGGAATAAATTATTACAGTTTTTTTTTTTATGAAAATTATGGGTTGAGAAATATGTGAAAATGACGTATGTTATTTTACCTAAAATTTATTATGATATAAATATCAGATGAAATTTGTGTGGCATGTGACTTATATTAAAAAATGTTTAAACTGAGTTAGATGATTTACCGTGTGAAATATGTGAAACTAAAATGTGTTTTAATATGAAAATTGAAATGTGGGAAATGATGAAAGTAAAATGTGCAAGAAATGTATTTTCTGAGAAAATGAAGAAAGGTGAAATATGGAAATGTGTTTTGAGAAATATTGAGTAATTGTGAAATAATATATGCATATGAAAGTATGAGATGAGATGAATTATGAACTGAGAAAATATCATTTAAATGATAAAATGTGTTGAAAATATTTATATTGAAATATGAATATGTGAAATGAAAATATTGCAATGTCAATTCTGCAATATGAAAATGAGAAATGTGAAAATATGTGAAATGTGAATGATAAAATGCCAATACCGCATAATGATTGCGGGTATGTGGTGGCAAACCCTGTTGGATGGTTATGATATTAAGTACGGTACCGTTGCTAGTGGTGTTAGTGCAACCACACAGACTCTTGGAGTGTGTGGCGTGACAGTCACTTGTGCCATTACGTAGGGTTGATAGGCTCCCTGAGTCCGGATCAGGGTTATTGGCTGGCCAGTCGTACTACAGACGCAATATGTGATATGATATTTGATCTAACTGGGTCGGCCAACCACGGTTAGATCCAGCCTTCGGGCCGCACATCCTTGATCATGGGGGGAAGCATGATGTGTATAGAAAGATCCTCAGGGTGGCCATGAGTTACAGACGCGATGTTGGTATTTGATACCGAGGATACTCATGAGCCGGAAAGTAAAGTGGAAATGAAAAGTGAAAGAATGATAAAATTGGCTAAAATGAGAAATGAAAGAAATAATGGAAATTGAGAAATAAAGAATGATAAAATTGAGAAATGGAACCGCGTGTGTTAATAATATAAATAATTAAGGTGAAGTGAAACTCTCCGCCTAAGGGCTTACTGAGTAAGGTGAGTGCCCTGATAGGTATCAGATGTGACCATATTCGGCTGCATAACGTGTTAGGACAGAGGGAAGCTACCTGTATGTGCGGGTAATCTTCCTTATTCTTAGGAATTTTGCGGATAATTATGTGTTGGATATAATTGAATTTGATAAATGGTTTTAAAGCTTATAAAAGCTTGTGTTGTATATCTATACGATTATAAGAATGTGTATATTAGTGTATTTTCTCAGATGAAATGGTGATTTGAAAAGTAAAGTGTATTATAAATGTACTCATATGGGCACACACTGTAAATAATTTATTCCTTCTTACTGAGATGTGTCTCATCCAAATTATCTAAATTTTTTAGGGGACAGAGATAGACCAGGTGATAGAGCTCCGTGATCATAAGGAGCTGGGACCCTGATATACAGGGTGAGTTTGGACTAGGGAGGTGTGATTCCCTAGGGTTGTGTTGTTTTTGGATATGAGATAGTATTGTGTATATGTGTATATTGATACTCTGGGTATTGTATTCTGACTGATATGTATATATTGTCTTCCGCTGTTAGGTTGTATAATAAAATACTTTTTACCTGGTACCCATTGCGAGTCGGGTCGTATGAATGATAATAGGATTGTTGATGTGACCGATTAGTAGATTTATGACATGATTATTTATTTATTATTGATATTGAGAAAAAAAAATTGTATGAAAATCGTGGCGTCACAATCTGTATATTCTGTAAAACACATATCTGAAAAATACTGTAAAGCATGTTTCTATACTATATACATATTCTCAAGCAACACAGTAATTTTAAAACATATTAATCATATTTGATAAACTGTATAAATCTCTACTATAAAGAATACTCTAGTGGAACATTTATAATTTTATACTGGAAACATTCTCAAATAACCTAGCATAACATATTTCCCTTACCTGTTTCCTGCTAAAAATCTCCTACTATAACGGGTCCAACACTTGCAGGGTTCTACACTCAACACCCTGAAAATCATAAATCTCAGAATAAAACATCAATATTTCTTGGCCTACATCATTTCCTACAACTGCCAGGAAGCCAAAAACTGAATAAAAGACCTTACCCTAGATTTGGAATGAATTCAACTTCGTTTCACCAACGATCCGCTCCGGCAGACTTGGAGAGAACTTCGCCAAGAGCGTCGTGGTGGCTTCGGATTGCCGATTCGGTGACTGGCGGGACCGAAATCGAAGAGAGAAGGGAGAGGGACCGTAGGAGAGAGAGAGGGCACTGAAAATATGATAAAAATTCAAGTTTTCACTATTTATAGGGCCAGATTCGTCGACAAGACACGTCATCTCGTTGACAAGTCCTTCAGTAAATTCATCGACAAACCTTACCCTTCGTCGACGAAATTCAGAGCAGCCCAAAACCTTCGCTCGGAATTTTCTCATCGATGAAATAGGACCTAGTCGACGAGATCCTGAAGACCTTCGTCGACGAATCCCTGTATTCGTCGACAAAGCTTGAAAATTCCTTGAAATTATATTCTCCAAAATGCAATGTTGTCGACGAAGTCTACTGCCTCCTTCTGTTATTGATTCCATTTCTCTCTCTCTTTATTATTTAAATACCATTATTTTTTTCCTGGTTGTTACAGGTAATCTTCCCTATTCTCGGGTTTAATTATTAAAAATAATTATGAATGTGAGTATGGAATCAGAGATCAAAACTTATGCATATTAAATGTGAGTATGAATTCAGAGATTTATGTTGATATTAATGATGTGTTTTCTTAGCAAGGGTTGGTGATGATTGGCAAACGAAATCCCCACAGTTATAATGACCTGCTATTTAACTGGGTTTTTTTTTTTTTTTTAATTTTTATACCATGGCATTTAATATGCTCTGATACCATTTTGGATTAAACCTAATCATCAACCTAAGCAGCAAGATACGAAAATCAGATAAACATGGCCATATATAATTATATACAATACTAGAGTGCTAAATTGTTTCCCAAAATATACATATATAATTGATCCCCAGAAATATCATCAACTAGCTAGGGCTATACAAAAATACTCCCAAAAATACTCACACTACTATCAGGGCAATATCGAGGCCCCTCTATTTGCGAGCCTGATTTGCTCGCCTACCTGGATCACCTGAAAAATGTTAAAGTAATTAGGATGAGCCAACGCTCAATAAGACGAAATATGCTATTACTAGCGTGAGGCAAATGAGTTATAATACCATGAAAATATGTTGTTATAAAAATCATGTATAATTGAACCTGTAAATATAGTATAAGTAATAAAAACCACCCCCATTTTCATGTTGCTTAACATATCTATATTTTAAGTTTCTACTCAAAATACTTCTAATATAAATAAGTATACTTTCTGTCTCTGTAAATCTGTATATACATAATAATAACTGAAAACTTCCCTATAGATAACTGTGTGTCATGATTTAACCCCTCATAACAGGGTTGTGCGGCTCGTAGGCGGGATCTACCCTAGTTGGCCGACCAGGGTAAACCACTATACTCCCTCGGTCTGATCTGCCCTCCTTAACCCATATCTGATGGGGAGCCTGTCCACGTCAGGGCACTATACGATTGACCTACTACCACGTATTATCTGAATAGGTGGTTGCACTCTATAAACTGTATGTAGCTACGGTACCGTGCTCTGTAAACTTTATGGTCCAACAGGGTCTGATACTATATAATATATTTCCATATACAACTAATTGTTTTACCATGATTCTGTAATAATTGTATTAACCATAACACTATAATAAACTATAACTGTATCATCTGTATTTTTGAACTGAACTGTAATCTGTAAGTCATGGTACTGAAAACTGTATAATCATGGTATTCTGTGATTACTATAAAACATAATCACTAGCTGTATATTCTGTAAATCATATCCTGAAAATATTGTAAAACATGTTTCTTTACTATATCCATATTCTCAAGTCACACAGTAATTTTAAACATGTTATACATAAATGATAAACTATATAAATTTCTATCGTGAATAATTATCTAATAAAAACATATAGTTTATACTGAAATATAGTAAAATTACCTAACATAGCATATTTCCCTTACCTGATTTCTGCTAAAACCCTCCTACTGTAACGGGTCCTACACCCGCAGGGTTTTCCACTCAACACCCTGAAAACCATAAATCCCAAAACAAAACATTACTATTTCTACGTCTATTACATTTCTCACAATTGTTAGAAATCCAAAGTCCGAATAAAAGACCTTACCTTGGATTTGGGATGAATTCCAACTTCGTCCCATCGACAACTCGCTCCTGTAGACTTGCAGAGAACTCCGCTAGAAGCATCGTGGTGGCCTTAGATCGTCGATCCAGCGACTGATGGGGCCGAAATCGAAGAAAGAAGAGGGAGGAGTTGTAGGGGTAGAGAGAGAGAGGGTTTACGGCAAATCTCTGTGATTAAAATCAGTTTAGGGTTATTTATATTACGGGATTCGTCGACGAGCCACGTCACCTCATCGACAAGTCCTATAGAAAGTTCATCGACAAACCTGCACCTTCGTCTACGAATTTCAGACTTCTCAAATATCCTTCTCAGTATCTTCTTGTCGATGAACTCCTTGTGTTCGTCGACGAGGACCTGTGAAAAATCTTTTGGGTTATTCTAACCAAAATGTAATGTCATCGTCGAATGCTTTGTGTTCGTCAATGAAACCTACTACCTCCTTCTATTTCTGTTTCCATTTCCCTCTCTCTTTATTATTTAAATATCATTATTTTTTGGGTCGTTACAACTCAACCTTGTGACTTTGCCCATTTCAATTTTTAAATCATGTATATGAAAATTTAAGACAATAACCAGCTTTAGAACTTTCAATAATACGCCTAATTATCCCTATGGTACGGGTTGTGCACTAATAACTTTGACAAAGCCTTGTTTGTGTAAGCATTGTCTAGCATCACAGATATAGTGCGACTGCCCCACCTGGTCTATTATTTCACCAGTGGCCCCATACACTCCTGCAAGTCGACTATCTCGATACCCACACTAATTCATATGTGTGGTTGCACCGTACCTCAGTAAGTAACGGAACCGCGCCTCTAGCTAAAGCCTCAAACAATCTGGAGTATCTTTCAACTCCTTCGGAATGTCTTTCAACTCCTTTAGTAACAAGTTGTGGTCTCAATCAATCATATATATAATTTAAAATAAAACATAACAACATGTGCAGTTCCAGTATTTTCACAACCGTAATCATGCAATCTTTCATGCATTTTTCTTTTCATCAGTTAGTGGTGTTAACAGGCACAAACGCTCTCGATTCAACCTTTTTTTACATTTTAAAGCTCAGTAATTAACCGACACTTGTTTTCCACATTTTCAGATAACAGAATGGAATTTCAGTTTTCACAGTTCATTCACAAATATAGCAGTTCAGTATGTTCCAGTTCATATCACATATCACGTTCGTTTCATAAAAAACTGCGCTAATCAGTGCATAATTCGAAAAATACCATTTGGACAGTAAACATGGGTATCAAGCAGTTCCTACCTTAGTTTTAAATCAGTTAAAGTAGTTTTGGAAAATTTGGAGTTCATATGCTAAAACCACTATTTTTGCCAAAAATCGTAAAATCGTAAGAAACAACATTTATACTCGGTGAAATTTTACAGATAAGCAGTCAAAATGTGCAATAAGATATAAGCTATCTTTCTAGCTGTTCAGTTTTCTAAAAATATTGATGTAAACAAATCCCCTTACCTTAATCCTGAAAACAGAAATACGAACGAATCGGTCCAAAACAATGACCCGGAATCCCCGAAACCTAAAAATCGAAAACAATACTTCACTATAATCATGACTACTACATATATATCGAATCAGAAACAGAATCAGATCCTTACCTCGATTTTAGGGAAAAACTCGAAAATCTTCAAAATGAAGATTTGATCTGCTATAACTGAAGAGATTCTCTTTCTAATCTACTCAAAAACCTTCGATTGTGGAAACAGACGACGAACGATGAAGGATTGTAGAGAGAGAGAGTGATGGGAATCAACATGCCTTATGTATCCCTTTTACTGATATGATGACACATGGACGACCTCCCGATCTCCACTCCTTTGCTAACATGGTGACACGTGGACGACCTCCAGATGTCCACTATTGTTTATATCTATTTTGCAGGAACACATGGGATTAATTGAAGATCATCTACTTCTTTGATGGAAGATTTTTTTTATGTGAAGACTTTGCTATTGTGTTAATTTATATTTTTCGTCTATATGTTATTTCAAGATTACTAGGTGCTTGAAGACCATGCTTGAAGACCTAAGTGAAGTATTGAAGCAAAGTCCAACTCAAAACTCATGTGGCACCCACATGGCTCCAATGGGTCCCATACGATTTTGGCCTTCCTTTTGGAATGTGTTTAAATTTCAAATTTTGAATTGTAATAATGCAAGACAACTAAGCTTGACTTGTGTGCTTATGAGTTGGAGTTCCTTGTTTTTTAGTAAGTATTAATTGTGTTAGGTTAATAGTTGTTGAAAGTTGTTGTTGAAAGTTATTGAGAGTTGTTGTTGAAAATTGTTGAGAGTTGTTGAGTGTTTAAAGCTATGTCTCCTAGGCTATGCCTATAAATAGCTTTCTTATTGTAAGAACAAAAAAAAAAAAAGGAAGTTGAAGTTGAATATTGAAGAAGCATCTCTTTGCTTGAGCTTGTAAAACTTGTTCCTCTCCTTGTGAGTGAGTAGTGTGAGGCTACGGCGTTCTCTCCGGAGATCAAGTGGTGAGAGACCACTAAACTATCCAACGACTCCATCAACCTCTCCTCCATCTAATATTCTCACGGCCCCCATCAACACCACACGGCCAGCGTCTTCATACACCCACACGACGATCATCATCTACACTTCATTGCTGTGTTCATCTTGTGATTCAAAGCTTGTACAAAGGACCAACGGTATGACCTAACTACGTGTGGAACAACGTCAAGTCATCCAAACCAATATCTTGGTAACTTCAATACTTGTGTTTGAATTTTTTTTTATATTTTGTGAACCCTTGCTAGTAGATTAAAATCACATATTTGAATAGCCCATTTGATCCATAGATTGCAATATTAGTACTTGCTATATAAATCAATTGTATGAATATTAGTTTGCTAATATAGAACTTTTATTCTTGAATCTTTGAAATAACAACTTTTCAGTATATAACTTGATTCCTTTGTGAAAGAATCAATCAGGACTTAATTGTTGGACAAGTCATACACCTTTTCAAAATCCTTGAACATGTGAAATAAAACATGATTTATTGTGTTTATGTTCGGATAATTAAATTCTTAAATTGAAGTGTTTAAGTGTATGTGCTTATGTGAGGGTTGAATCGTAGGACATAGGTCGACCATTCCCGTCCTACATCAGAGAGAGAGAACTCACTTGTTCTAGAGAGAGAAAGAGAGAGCTTTTAGGTTTTCTTCACCCTTAAGCAAATAAAAATGATATTTATAGAGCCTTTGACCGAGTCAAATTCGTCGATGAGGCGGTGCCTTCGTCGACGAACCAGCCATTCAGTTCGTGGACGAAACTCTACCTTCGTTGACGAACCCCATCCGGATATTTTCTTTTGTTTCACTCGGTATCTCTTCATCAACAGTTCTCTGAATTTCGGTGATGAAGAGTTGAAGGGGCTTCGTCGACGAACATACTGCCTTCGTCGACGAACCCAGCTGAAGTTCCCTTCTTACCTTTTTTTTATTTATTTTCCTCATTTACGGATTCGGGTCTCTACATGCATAACGACCCTCAATAAAATACAACATAATAAATAAGTAGTCAATCCGAACCCATGGGTAACGGGGACTCCTGCCATACACAGCAGAAAATCTAGCAGCAGTAAACATAAAAATCCATACATCCATCCATAAAACATAATACCAGAGCTTTATAACATAATAATACTGTACTTCTATACATATCCATATACATCAAAATATCTCTAGGGTCACACAAAATAACTCTAACCCTAGTACAAAATCTTACCCTTCTCACGGGTAATCTCACTAACTCAACGGCGGCCTTGACCCGCCGGTCTCTCTGGGGCTCTTGAAAAATTTAATAATGTTGGGGGTGAGACACTTCTCAGTAAGGGAAAGTAAACTAAATACAACTATGTGGCAACATGAATATTTAGTGTAATTATACATATACTGTACATTTCATAAGTCGGAAAACATTCGTCATATCATTCGAAATAATCATACATTTTCATATATGCTAATAACTCGTAACGTACATAAACATCTGCTATAACTGTAATACTGAAAATCAACCCAGGATGAATAGCTAGCTAATGTCATGTATTACCTCCCATGATGGGTTGTGCAGCCCGGAGGCGGGACCCGACAATGGTTGGCCGACCACTGCCGAATCAAATATGTCTGTAAGTACGATGGGCCCGCCGCACCTTGGTCCGGACTGCCAGGTGGACGTCTACACTTTACTGAAAGCCTCATCGACTATCCATCTTCCATCCCCTCATGGGACGGTAGCACTAATAAGGCCTCGTGCCAAAATCAACCCATAGCTACGGTACCGAGCTCCTGGTTTAAACTAAACTACATCCTGGTTGCAATAATATACAATACATGAACATACGTAACATCAACACGGCCTCGTGCCGAAAACATATATACGACCTCGCGCTGAAATCATACGTATGGCCTCGCGCCAAAAATCATAGTAAATATATATACATGGCCTCGCGCCAATAACATAAATACGGCCTCGTGTCGATAACATAATAATATGGCCTCACGCCGATAGCATAATAAATACGGCCTCGGGCCGATAGCATAATAAATATGGTCTCGCACCGATTGCATAATAAAATACGACCTTGCGCCTCTAACATCAATACAGCCTCGTGTCGAATCGTTTCAGGTATTTATATTAAAAAAAACTAACTCTTTTATCATATATTCGTCAAACTCAATATAGCATAACTCGTCTTTCCAAAATACCTGAAAATGTGTTTTACACGTAAAAGCATACTTATCATATCTCATTTCACGTAAAATAATATTCATGCCACACATGCTCTGTTAAACGTCATATTTCATATTCTAAAATTGTGTTTTTCTATCGTCTCATACATACATATACGTTTCATCATAATAGCAGTATTTCCCAAACGTACATTTCATCTATAATATACAGGTATATCATATGCTTTTCTGAAAATAAATTTACTCATAATCAATAATAATTTGCATGGAAAATAACTGCTTTAGTTTACTCCCTTACCTGGCTACTGAGAAAGCCCTTCAAATTTCCTAGCCTGACCCCCGTAGGATTTCCTACTCAATACCCTGAAACTCAAAATTCTCAATACTAAACATCAGTATTTTCATGTGTACGTCAATTTATATAACTACCATGAAGTCTAATTTGGCTTAAAAAGCCTTACCTCAACTTAGGGATGATTTTCAACTTCGTTTTCTTGACGATCCGCTTTGGCAAACTTACAGGGAACTTCGCTAGGAGCGTCATGGTAGCCTCAGATCTTCGATCCGGCGTAAAACTAACCCAAAATCGAAGAGAGAGAGTGAGAGAGCCGAAGAGGAGAGAGAGGAGAGAGAGGAGCGTGAAAAATGAAATAAAAATCGGATTTTTCATATTTATAGGCGGCGGAATTCGTCGATGAGCCCTATCTTCGTCGACAAGTTCTTCACAAATTTCGTGGACGAGATCCTGTATTCGTCGACGAAATTCAGGCTGCCTCAAAACCCCTCTCGGTATTTTCTCGTCGACGAAGCCCTGTGTTCGTCGACGAAATCTTTAAAGCCTTCGTTGACGAAACCCTGTGTTCGTCGACAAAGCTTGGCAGCTTCCCTTCTTTTCCCTTTTTCAAATTTTCCTTTCTTTATTATTTAAATTTCATTTAAAAATTCGGGTCATTACAGGTCTCTACATGCATATTTTAGCCATCAACCAAACACACCTATAATGAACCTAAAAAATTGTTAGGGGATAAGTTCCAAAAACTAAGGATAAGGTTAAGGAACCCTAGCCTTGGGCACTATAGTTCATCTCTAGACTTGAGAGATAGAGATCAAATTGAGGGAAGACATAGGGATTAGCCTAAGAAATTAAATTTGTCACAACTATAGCTTTTTTGGGCAATTATAGAGCTCATGCCTTCCTCATGTTGATAAATCCTGTGGAAAATCTTTATTAAGAACAAGGCCATATTTAGCAAGGAGGGACAAAAATTATGAGGAGTACTTGGAATCTATGAGGAGTACTTAGAAGAGGATGAGAAGAAGAAAAAATACAAAAAGGAAAAGAAAGTGTGATTAGAAAACGGTGAGAAGGAATAGGAATGGAGACGTGGGAGAGAGGCAATGCCCATAAAATAGGCAACAAAACAATATTGACTAGATCATGTAAGCAATTCAAAACTTGTATGAGGATATGAAAACTTATATCAAGTGAACCTTGTGGAGCCATTCATAACTTGTATAAGGATCTGAAAATTTATATCAAGTTCACTTGTGATGATGTTTCAAATTCAACCGCAAGATTTCATGCATAGACTTATGGAGACATGGATGTACAAGGCATCTTCGACACACTACTTAGCTTTCCTTATGGGGCTAATTGAATATCACCATTCAAAAAAAGACTAGGTTGTCTCATAACCAACAATTACCTTTCATTCCTATCTCCCAATCCCGAAGTAAGGTATTGGATAAAGGAAAACATGCATTAATAACTCAATCAAGTGGAAAAAATATGATGCAGTGAAAATTGAAGAGAAAGTGCTGAAATGGATAAAGTGATAAAAACAGGAAAATTGTAAAATGGATAAAGTGATAAAAATAGGAAAATTGTAAAGAGGAGTTTTTATTATGTAAATAATGTCATAATGAGGAGTAAATTCATTGAATTTAGGAAAAAAAGATACTAGTCTCCCATGATATTTGATAACAAGATAGAATTTCTCTTAAAATTTTAAAAATTTCATATATTTTGAGGTTTTAAAAATTTTATAAACTTTTATTGGCTCTGATTTTTAAAATATTTAGGCTATATTTGGATCTTGAAAATTAATAAAGAAAGGAAAGGAAAGGAAAATAGTTAGGTAACATTATTAGGATGTTTGGTACAAAAGAAGTAATTGAGGAAAAGGTAAAAGATGGGGAAAATAAAGGTGGAAGAGGGAAATTTTTTTATTTTCTCAAAAAAAAAAAAAAAAAAAGTGAGGAAATTGAAGGAAAAGCTGGGAAAAATTTATCCAGCTCTCCTGCTCTCCAGCGCGCAACAATTTCGTCTGTTCCCTTCCTTTTCCTCTTCTGTCTAATCCCCTCCCTCTTCCTCTTTTGTTCTGTCTGCCTTCTTCTTCCTACTCTTCTGTCTTCCTCTTTCTCCTTCTTCTCTCTTCCATGGCTTCCCAAGACAGATCGAATGGTGGTTCTGCGTCTAATCATCCTCCACCGATCTTGCCTCAAAGGAATAATATGCAATGATTTTAGCCACCGATTTTGTAGAGAAATCCTCTTCCAAGTTCTTCAAAGAATCCACGAACTTCTGATTCTAACAAAAAATTTCAAAATGTTCAAAATCTTGCATCGAAGCCTCCAATGTCTGGCTTTCGCCAAGATCTTCCACCAAATACCTTAGATTCGAGGCATTTTGACTTCAAATCAACCTCCACTTGAGGACAAGGAAGTAGAAGAAGCTTTTGTTGAGGTATCAATTAGTCATGTTTTTCATTTTGCTATGATCCATGTATATATATATATATATATATTGATTAATTGTATATACGAATTTTATTCATTTTCTATTATTAGATTCTCTGTAAATTACCATAAGTTAATTAGTTATATAATTTTTGCATGTTGTTTGGTTATTACTGTTGTTATTTTTAAAGATTCAACTCTAGTTTATGATAACTCAGCAGAATAATTGAATAGTTCTCCTTATCCAAAATAAACCTCGCCCTTTGCTTTTGAATTTGAATAATCCTTTTGCTTTTATGGGGTTTTAATTCAATGGAGATTCAATTAAAATGTTGTAGATCTCAGCTTCTGCGCGTGTTAGTAAAATTTGTTGTGAACATGATGGTTATCATTTCTGGTTTATATTGATTGTTAGTTATATTCTGGACTCTGTGGTAGCTTACTCTTGTAATTATTATATATTTTGAATTATGGGTTTGGGGAGAGGGAAGAGTTGTCTTGAGTAGTTGGTGTATTTTGATACTGATTTATTGAGCAACCATTCTTCTTGTTATCAGCATGAAGTGTGCGATGTGGAAAGGCCTAAGTGCGCATCTGGTTGACATATTCTCAGGGTTTTTTTGGGTATTGTGAAATGCCTATAGAAAAGTTGGAAGTTGGAACTCATGGTTTGGAACTCTATTTCTTTTAGTTGGACCTGAAAAGCAGTAATGTTAGATGATGATTGCTTTGGTAAAACTTGCTTGCCAAGGAGGTATCGTAATGGGTGGATTAGCAAGGAGGTTGCTATCTACATTTGTCAGAGAATGTGTCATGAGGATTTAAGAGAGTTTTTTCCATTTTTGATTTTATTATTTAATAAAATATTAAATAACAGGTCGTTTATAAATTTTTTTTTTTTTTTTTTTTTTTTTTTTTTTTCTGTTTTGATGCGTTACAAATCTCGCTGGATGGTCCAGGGAGATTTTAAGCCAAACTCGCTGGACCATCCGGTGGGTTTTAAACAAGGAGGACTCCCTGCTTTTGATGCGTGACACTTAAAACTCGCTGGATGGTCCAACGAGTTTTGCTGAAATTTCTCTGGACCATCCAGCGAGATTTGCTTCGGAAATGGACCAGAATTTGACGCGTGGAAAAACTCGTTGGACGGTCGAAAGAGTTTTGTTCAATTTTCCAAGTCTTCTTCCTCCTTCATTTTCTCGCGAATTGCTGATCGAGTGTTACAGTTGCAGAGCAGAGGGCAGAGCTGACAGCCGACCGATTGGACGCCTGAGTAGGTGACCGTTCGTGAGCCGAACGTTGCTTGTCGAACGTTGGGGAGGAAGGTATAAAGCGTTGGGAAAAAATATTGGAAATGATAAATTTCCCAAGCCCATAATAGACAAAATTAATTGGGATAAAATAAATAGAGTAAAGAAAATGACACCGAGAATTTTTACGTGGAAAACCCGTGAAGGGAAAAACCACAAGACATAGTCGACTTCAAACTTCTACTATGATGATGAAGGGATTACAAAACTTCACCCTAAGGTGGATACCACTCACAATACAAAAACTGTATTCTTCAATTTGTGGATAATGTCCTTCACAAGTTGACTACCTTACTATTTATCTTTAAGAGTTTACTAAATACTGTTAGCTTTCTTTGAATTTCTCTGATGCTTGGGATGATCAAAACTCTTTGTAGGCATCTCTATTTATAGTAGAGAGCACTGTCCACCTTAGTTGAATTTTCCCTTCTGCAACCCACATTTGTTGATGTCTGCAGCCTACCATTATTGATTCCTGTAGCCCTCCTTTGTTGACGAAGTGAGAAGCCCACGTTTGTTTTAAAATTGTAGCCAACATATATTGAAAAAGTTGCAGCCCACATAATTTAAAAAAGACTTTACAATCATATATTGGTTCCCTCCACATGGAGGGACCGATCAAATCTCCCCCTCTCAACTATGTGGAGGGTTCCACCAGTCCTGCTGTAGCTTTGCAAATTTCCAGTTTTTCTTTAGATAGAGATTTTGTTATCATATCAAATTCGTTGTCTGGGTGAATTTTATCAAGCTGTAATAGCTTGTTCTCCAACACTTCATGTATCCAATGATAACTGACATCATTGTGTTTGGATCTAGAATGGAAAGCTGGATTCTTGCTGAGATGGATTACACTTTGACTGTCACAATATAGGACATACTTTTCGTGGCTTCTTCCTAACTCTTTTAGGAACTTTTTCATCTCTAGGATCTCCTTGCGACCTTCAGTAATTGCGATGTACTTTGCTTCTGTGGTGGATAGAGCAACACACTTCTGTAGTCGTGATTGTCATGAAACTGCCCCCCTTGCAAATGTCATTAGATATCCAGTTGTGGATTTTCTAGTATCCACATCACCAGCCATATCTGCATTTGTAAAACCTTCAAGTACAAGATTAGCATTACCAAAACATAAACATTGACTGGTTGTACCTCTAAGATACCTGAGTATCCATTTGACATCTGTCCAATGTTTCTTACCAGGATTTGAAAGGAACCCGCTCACCATGCCAACTACGTGAGCAGTATGTGGCCTTGTGCGTACCATGGCGTACATCAGGTTGCCGACTACCGATGCATAAGGCACTTTCGTCATTTTTGATTTTTCCTTCACATTTGAAGGACATTGTCTAACACTCATCTTGAAATGACTAGCAAGTGGGGAATTGACAGATTTAGCATTGTTCATATTGAACCTTTCAAGAACCTTTTTTATATAATGTTCTTCAGATAACCGAATTTTTTGCTTATGTCTGTCACGAGTAATTCTCATGCCAAGAATCCGCTTAGCTGGTCCTAAGTCATTCATTGCAAAGGACTTGCTTTGCTCCCTTTCTAGCTTGTTAATTTCGCTGACATCATGACAAACAATTAACATGTCATCAACGTATAGTAGCAAATTATAAAGTTACCATCATAAAATTTCTTGGTGAAAATGCAGTGGTCTGTAGTTGTTCTGTTGTACCCATTTTACTCCATGAATGAGTCAAACCTTTTATACCATTGTTTTGGTGCATGTTTCAGCCCGTATAGACTCTTTTTTAGTCTACACACAATTTTTTCTTTACCTTTAGCTTGGAACCCTTCAGGTTGGTCCATATAGATCTCCTCATTAAGATCACCATGTAAGAAGACAGTTTTCACATCAAGTTATTCAACCTCCAGGTTTAGGCTGGCTGCTAAGCCAATAACAACTTGAATCGAAGACATTTTTACCATGGGTGAGAATATCTTATCAAAATCAATGCCTTTCTTTTGACCAAAACCTTTTACAACCAACCTTGTTTTGTACCGTGGTTGTGAATTGTTTTGTTCATTTTTAACTTTAAATACCCATGTGTTCTTTAAAGCCTTTTTACCTTGGGGTAACTTTACTAGGTCAAATGTGTGGTTCTCATGCAAGGATTTCATCTCCTCTTGTATGGCTTTTACCCGTTCATTCTTGTGTTCATCATTAATGGCTTCCTGGTAACTCTTTGGTTCTCCCTCGTTAGTGAGCATCACATACTCACTGGGAGAGTATCGGTGACTTGGTTGTCGCTCTCTAGTGGACCTTCTTGGTTGTGGTTTTTCTAGAACCTCTTCTTGGATTGGTTCTGGTTCAGCACTATCATTTGTCGGAGTATGATCATCAGATTCTGATGCTACTCCGTCGTCAACAGAACTTGTAGGTGGGGATATGGGCTCCAGATTGATTGGAGCTTCATTCGTTTGTGACTTCTCTGGTTTCTCGAAATCTTCAATTGTCTGATCTTTCAGATGATCCTTTTGTTGATAGGATCCCAAAGTCTATAACCGAAATCTTCATAAGAATAATGCATAAAGATACACAGCTTGACCTTTCCATCAAGCTTTGACCTTTCTTCTTTTGGGATATGAACAAAAGCCCCGTAACCAAATATTTTCAAATGTTTGTAAGAAATATCCTTACTTGTCTAGACTGCTTTTGGTACATCATAGTTCAATGGAACTGATGGAGAAAGTTTGATTAAATCAACCGCTATCCTTATTGCCTCTCCCCAAAAAGGTTTTGCCAGTTTTGCATTTGAGAGCATACACCTAACTCTCTCATAGATGGCCCCGTTCATTCTCTCTACAACACCATTATGTTGAGGTATCTTTGGTACTGATTTCTTTAGTCTTATTCCAAAGCTTTTGCAATATTCTTCAAATGGCCCGTAGTATTCACCGCCATTGTTTGCATGTACACACTTTAACTGTTTGCCAGTTTCTCTTTCAACTTTTACATGAAATTGCTTGAATACATCTTGCACTTGATCTTTAGTTTTCAAGGCAAAGGCTCACACCTTTCTAGAATGGTCATCAATAAATGTTACAAAATAGATAGCGCCTGCAAGTGTTTTGGTTCACATTGTACATACATCAATGTGTATTAATATTAGCTTTTCTAGATGGTGGGGTGCTACGAAAAGCAACTCTGTGTTGTTTCTCCATGATGCAATCAACACATGTATTCAAGGGTGTACCTTTGATTCCTAGCAATAGTTCTTTCCTAGAAAGGATTTTAATCCCTTTCTCGCTCATGTGGCCGAGCAGTTTATGCCATAGCTTGGTGGGAACTTCCTTTCTTGCTACATTTACCTCTCCTCTACATAGCTTAGTTTCTGTAATATAGAGGGATGTGTCTTTCTTGCCTTTGGCTACCACCAAATTCCCTTTTGTGAGTTTCCACTTACTTTCACCAAAGTAATTATTGTAGCCATCATCATCAAGTTTTCCGGCCGAAATCAAGTTAAGGCGGATGTTAGGAACATGCCTCACATCTTTCAAAAGTAATCTGCATCCAAGGTTAGTTTCTAAATAAATGCTGCCGATTCCGGTAATTTCAGATGTACCTTCATTTCTTATCTTCACACGTCCAAAATCATCGCTAGTGTAAGATGAGAAAAAATCTAGCCTTGGGGTTACATGGTAGGAAGCGCCTGAGTCAACTGCCCATGTTGAATCTTGACTTGCAAGATTAACACAATTGTCATCTCGTATAATGACAACTTCATTAGCGATGGTTGTGGTGTCATTTGTACGGGCTTATCTTTGTTATTTCGGTCCTTATTTTTGGACCATTACGCCTTTAATTCCCTACATTCTCGAATGAAGTGTCCAAGTTTACCACAATGATGACACTTCTTGTCGTATCTGAAGTTTAACTTTAATCGTCCTTTTTGACTTTGGCCATGAGAATTTTGACTTTTTCTTCTCCTATGCCATTCTGGCTTGTCTCAATTTTTTGTGACAAGTGTGTCAGACTCAGGAGTGTATCCTTCGTTTTTTCTCAAAGACTCTTCGTTCAACATTCTGTGCTTTACCATTTCCATGGCAAGTTTGCCGTCAAGAGCTGAGTTGCCGATAGACACAACTGGTGTGTCCCAACTCTTGGGTAAGGAACTTAGCAACAATAATTCCTGCAACTCTTCATCCACCATAATTTTCATAGAGTTGAAGTGATCTACGATACCTTGGAACTCACTTATGTATTCTAAGACACTGTTCCCGTCTTTGTACTTCAGGTTCACAAGTCGTCGCATTAGATTCGCTTTATTCTGTGCGGTTGTCCTTGCATACATTTTCTCCAATTTTTTCCAAAGAATGTAAGCATCGTGTTCGTTGGAAAAATTTTGGAAAATGCTCTTGTCAATCCATTGACGGATTTGAGTAGCACACTTTCGATTTAGCACTGCCCAATCACTTGTCTGCAGACGATGGAGGCTTGCTACTGGCATCGGTGACGACCGACGTTGTTGATTTGTCACTGTCTTTATCATTCGTCGTAGTCGCCGATTTTTGGATCAATGTTACGATGGGCTTCCACAGATCTTTAATATATAAAAGATCCTCCATCTTTGGCCTCCAGATTGCATAGTTTAAATGTAGTCAATCTGATCATATTGTCAGTGCTCTTTTCCATTTAATTTGTAGAAACTGGGAACCTCGCTCTGATACCACTTTGTTGGGAAAAATATTGGAAATTTTAAATTTCCCAAGCCCAAAATAGATAAAATTAAATGAGATAAAATAAATAGAGTAGAGAAAATGACACCGAGAGTATTTACGTGGAAAACCCATAAAGGGAAAAACCACGGGACCGTAGTCCACTTCAAACTTCCACTATGATAATAATGGGGTTACAAAACTTCACCCTAAGGTGGATACCACTTACAATACAAAAACTATATTCTTCAATTTGTGGATAACGTCCCTCACAAGTTGGCTACCTCACTATTTATTTTAAGAGTATACTAAATACTGTTAGCTTTCTTTGAATTTCTCGGATGCTTGGGATGATCAGAACTCCTTGTAGGCATCTCTATTTATAGTAGAGAGCACTGCCTACCTTAGTTGAATTTTCCCTTCTGCAACCCACATTTGTTGATGTCGCAGCCTATCATTATTGATCCTTGCAGCCCTCCTTTGTTGAAGAAGTGAGAAGCCCACATTTGTTGAAAAACTGCAACCAACATATATTGAAAAAGCTGCAGCCCACATAATTTTAAAAAGATTTTACAATCATATATTGGTTCCCTCCATGTGGAGGGACCCATCATAGGGGGGGGGGGGGAGATGAGGTATGTAGCTTAACTCTTGAACCCTTATGCTCTTATATTATTGAATTCAGATTTGTTAATTTGAGTGAAGGATTTGTTAGTTTGATTCAAATATTTGTTAGTATGTTTCATAAATTAGTACATTGGACATTCAATTTGCTGATTGGAAGCATCATTTGGAAATCCCCAATTTTGAGGTTAGGGTTATTCTATTTTTGTATTTTATTTCCTTGAATTTGTTATATATTGTATGTGTAATTGTTCTTGGGTATGCTATAATTTAGTGTTTTAAAATTTTTATTGAAAAAATATTATGGTATGCTGTAATTTAGTGTTTTAATCATTGAATATGAATATTTTTGGATTTGAAAAAAGATTCACCTTATATTTGAAAAGGAATTGGAATTGGATTTATATTGCATTTGGATATATTGAAATTTTCACACAAATATTTATTTTATACTCAATACTTGATTGTATTTTCCCTCAAAATCCATATGAATTTAAATGGCAACCTTAAAATTTATGCTTCAAACAATCAATGACAGCATGTTAAAATTTAAAATCTCTATTAGCACTTAGTCGTCCCAATAACAGTTTCTTAAAAGGCATATTCAATGTTGAATCCTGCCTTGCCCTAGGTTCGCAGCCTATAAAAGAACTAAAGGAGGTGACCCACATCCACAATATGGCCTAAAAAGCGCAATGTAATTACTCATGTTTTTTTATAAGCTTTCCAACTTCAAATGTCCCCATTTATTTTGGCCTTCAATTTTGATTAACCTTCTCTAATTGACCAAGTATCCATAGGGCGAATTTGTTTCATGGATAATAATGACTAAATTTTTTTAGCCAGTCTTTTATAATGACGAACAAAATATACAAATAGTAAGAACTTGTCCAGAGGTGTTATGTCATGTGCTTATATATATATTTTTATTTTTCGTAGGTCTTTACTATTTCTAGAGGGTCGATCTAAATGGCAAGAAATTCAAGCAGTGTTTCGGTGACTGTGTTGTTGTATACTGGGGGGGAAATTGTCACAGGAGTAGACGGTGTTTGTTATAGTAGTAAGCCAGTTCGACCAATTCGAATTGGCAATAGGATTAAATTAAACAAATTGTATGCGAAGATATACAAATATTTGCATATTGATTCAAACCAATATGCATTGCGGGTGACAGCAAGATACCCTATACGAGGGTTCAATGATACAGTACTCTATGAGGCTATTCCCATAACAGATGACTATGGTCTGCGCATTATGTTGAATGCACATTGTGCAGGCACGAGATATCTAACTGTGCAGTTATATGTGGAAACCGTTCCTCAAATGGGTGTCATCGCAGATAGGCAGACAGAGACGCCTGCTGAACATGTGATTGAAGTAGAGGAAGATACCCAAAAAACACGTCATTGTGGAATTTGCAAGTTCGATCCAGGGCCAACCGATTGCACTGTTTTAACGATGGGCGAGGAGCACCGGTCTAGCCGAGCGTGGGCTGAGGGTCACGCCGAGCCCTTGTACTGCCGAGGGGGCACGCAGTACCTAAAGCGCCTGTTCGATGCGGATGACCGCATTGTTAGATGGATTCGCGATGCAGGATTCTATGGGATTTATCGTATTGCCCATATCCAGTTGGATTGGCATTTGGTGACCGCATTCGTGGAGCGATGGAGACCGGAGACACATACGTTTCACCTACCACATGGTGAGGCGACTATCACACTCGAGGACGTTGCGGTTTTGTTCGGGTTGCCCATTGACGGGAAGCCGGTCACTGGTCGTACTGCCGGACCAGTAGACGGTCCTGCAGACCATCAGGGAGGACTCGCACTACGTCGTATGTGCGAGCGGTTGTTAGGGGTCGTGCCACCTGACAGCGAGTTGCAGGGTGCCCGCATCCGTATGCGGTATCTGGAGGCGCAGTTTCGTCAGCTACGAGCAGATGCAGATGCGGAGACTGTAGCACGCTACGCACGAGCCCACATTTTGCGTTTAATATGTGGGATGCTATTTTGCGACTTATCGGGGAATTTTGCGCATTTGATGTTCCTTCCACTCCTAGAGGACCCAACGCAGACTCGCTCGTACAGTTGGGGGTCCGCAACTTTGGCGTGGCTGTATAGGGAGATGTGCCGCGCTGCACACCTGTCGAGGCGGGAGATATCTGGCCCACTACGCTTACTACAAATTTGGGCTTGGGAGAGATGCCCCTCCTTAGCTCCTTCGCGACTCGGTGTGCTACAAATTGAGAGGGATGAAGATGGTCGTCCAGTTGACCCAGTCCCACTCGCATACCGGTTAGTAGCAACATCAGTTACAATGCATTTGTATTCTTAAGTACTACGAATACTAATTCGTAGTTCTTACTGTTTGTTACATTCAAATACTTACGTTTTTATTTTGTACAGATGGAGAGACGAGATGAGGGCGCTGTCAGTTGCGCAACATACATTGCCCTGGTATAGGTTCGAGTTGGACATGCACCGGGAGCATGAGGTATAGTCTGATTAAAGTCTAGCACATCATAGTTTTTCTATCAGATTTGTATAGTTCGCTTAAATTTTATTCCTGTTTAAGTGCAGTTCATATGGAGACCCTATACAGATGACATTATAGCCGACTTACCCACCGATTATGCTGTTGGGAGTGACTTGTGGGTAGCCCGAGTGCCACTCGTATGCTTTCATATTATCGAGTGGTATCTCCCTGATCGAGTTTTGCGACAGTTTGGCTATCGCCAAGGCATTCCCGACCCCTTCTTGACGTCAGGGGTAGATGTACATGGGCAAGACCTACATAACATTGATGGACGCGGTCGAGGGGTGACGAACTGGACGATTGTGCACGATATGTATGTGACTGCATGGGAGCATCGACGAGAGCATATCATCCCGGTCAAGGCGGAGGATGGTCCTTTGCGTTCGGATGACCCATACTTTAGCTGGTATAGGTCGATCACACGACGTTTCTTGAATAGGACCGCTGGTGTATATATGAGCCTCGTAAGAAGACATTAACCCACATGTACTTTTTTTTTTTATGTATACGTTACGATGTGAATGTATTAACCAAATTTTTTCCTATACTGTAGGCTGACATACTGCATGAGGTAGATCTAATCTCTCCGGATCCTAGAGTACAGAATTTAGTGAGAGCTGGATTGGAGCTTGTCCACGACAACGGACGACAGACCCATATACCTCGACCTAACCCGACAGCACGAGGAGGTCGCGCAGCTCTAGTACGAGGAGTTCGAGCAGCTCCAGTACGAGCAGTACATGCTCCGCGTGCCTCTAGACGTCCATTGAGCCACGCTGGTGAGCCGCCTGTTGTACAAAGTGAGTACGTGTTTGGCTCTTCAGCATCGTACGCATATTCTCCAGGAGCTGATGTTGCGGGACCGTCCAGTAGACATCCAGACGCCCCATCCGTGTCATACCAGTTGGACGACATTGTAGATGCGGAGGATGTGGATGCACCGGCCATGCCACCTCATTCTCGTCCAGATTCATTATGCGAGTCATCTCCCCATCCGCTTCACATGGATGCTGATTATGCAGTACCTCTTGGCAGAGATGATAGACATACAGGACGACGACGAGACAGGACACCAGATGCAGATGACCAGGAAGGAGAGGATAAACGCAGACGACAGCCACCCTGAGATCGGAGATGACCTCCTGCAGCACTTGAGTAGTCTCATTTTTTTGATTTCATTTGTATTACATCGGTTATTTTTATTTCATTTGTATAACTTCGTTGCATTATTTATGTATAATTGGAAATGTTTATTTATTTTTCCTAACATGTATATGTGAATGAAAGCTGTGAACATACTAATATTCTCGATGAAAATTGTTTTTTTTTAATAGGTGCATGGATGGATATGCTTAATTTTAAAAGGAGTCTGTCGAAATTTTTACAGTAATTCGATGTACTGTGAATGTGTGTGAATTCAACATTCTTTTTATTTTCTTCAATTTAATCGAGTCCCTTTTTAATAACATTTTTTGTTTCATTCAACCGGTTTCCCTTTTTTTATAACATCTCCTTTTCTTATTTTATCCAGTTTTTTTTTTATACATATACTTGCAATACAATCGGGCCCTTTTTATTTAATCACATTTCTATTCATTTCACCTTTTCTACAAATAACAAAATACAAGGGTAGGGTCTCTCTTGAAGGTTTCAGTTTTATGTGGAGTCTTCGGGTGTGGTCTGAATTTGCTTATTTGCTCCTAGTCAGTGCTGGTGGTTGTTCTGGTGCACAGCTTTTTTGGCTGCTGGTTCCTGCAGTTCAGCTTGATTTCCCATTTCAGATTCTCCTGATTTGTCTTGGTGAAGATCTAGATTCAGATTATGGTCAGATGTATTTTTTTATTGGCCTGATATGTTGGGCTATCTGCTTTGATTCAGTTTCAGTTCCCTGCAGCCCCAGTAGCTGGTCCAGCTCCTGTTTACTGTTACTGCAGTGTTCTGCTTGTGCTGGTTGGAAGCTGGTGGTTGCGGGGTTTATTCCTTTGATCAGATGTGGTTTAAATTTGAAGATTTGCTGGATCTATGGGGTTAAAAGTTTCTGATTTTGGAGGAGAGACTTCAGTAAATTCAAGATGGTTTGGTTTGAAGTTTGGGATGTCTTCAGATCTGACCTGCTGCTTTTTGAAGAGCTATGTTATAAGCTTGCTGGAGCTGGTTCAAGCTGCTTCTTGAGGATTGCCCTTCTCTTGGTCTTCTTCTTAAAGCTTGCTGGAGCTGGTTGTGAAGGTACCTTATTTGACTTTATTTACCGTCATTTCTGATGTTTTATTTTGGAACTTTGAGTTGCCTTGTTGGCCATTGAGCCCTGGGTACGCCCAGGTTGAGTGTAATTGTTCTTAGCTGTTTGGGAGCTTTTGCTTCCCTTCGTCGGACTTGTACAGGAATTCTGTCCTCATCCATTTTTGATCAATATAATTTACATTTATCGATAAAAAAAAAAAAAAACAAAAAAAAACAAAATACAAGGGTATAGGAATACAGGGAAATACATTATACGTAGGATAATAAAGGGGTAGAGGGAAATAAAATTTGAGTGATTCTACAAATTAATTAGAGAAAATTTCAAAAGATTGGAATGTATCCCCATGCATGCCCTTCCATCGACAAACGATATGTGATTAACCAGTTAGGCCTTCGAGAAATGACACACACACACACACAAAGAAGAAGAAGATAATGATGAACGAGACGAAACTAATGAAACCTTGAAAACTGCACTCCCAATTTTTGATTACTTTAATATTTAATTATCTAAAAATCTCAATTTAATCTTCTAATTTTTGATAAACAAATCATTCCATGACCTAAAGTATGGAAGGTTGGTCATGATATTGGGTACACATGCATGGTGTTGTACAGTTGCATGATGGACATGCCACGTTGAAGTATGGTACTTGAACTTGTATAAATGTATACATTGAATTTGTTATGTGTTCTTTGGTCCAAGTATACATGCATAAGATTTAAAATAGACAGTGTAAATCTCGCCTGATGGTCCAGTGAGATTTTAAGAAAATTCATTGGACCATTCGGCGACCTTTAAGTGCCACGCGTCAAACGCTGTTCCATTTCTAAAACAAATCTCGTTGTACCATCCAGGGAGTTTTAAGTGCCACGCGTCAAAAGCAGGGAGTCGTCCTCGTTTAAAACTCGCTGGATAGTCCAGCGAGTTTTGCTTAAAATCTCGTTGGACCATCCAACGAGATTTGGGAGGCATCAAAATGGGAAAAAAGGTTCCAAACAAACTGTTATTTAATATTTTATTATTAAATAATAAAATCAAAAATGGAAAAAACTCAAATTTAAGAGCCAATATTTGGGAAAATAGAACTAGGAAGTCATGATGTTGGTCCAAAACAAAAGCAATTTAAGTGGGTTAAGGAACGAAATGGAATTGATGTAAATAGTACTCATGTCGGGTCATGTGAACAACGACAAGATTTCTTTAGGGTTGACACCCAGGATGACTTAAATGCTGATGCTACATCTTCATCTAGAGTTGTATATGGGTCTACATCGAAATCGACTAAAGAGATAAAGAGAAGAAGACCAAGATTTGTTGATGTTACGAGTACAGAGATAAAAACAATGAATGCAGGTCTAGATGCATTTGCCGCAGCACTCGATTATGGTAATTCTTGAAACTATACTAAAGAATAATTGTTCAATGAGATTGTAAAATTTGATGGTATGAGTGACACATCTCACATGAAAGTTTATCAAACTCTTATAGAGTATGAAAATGCTGCTCAAGCATTCTTAGCTTGTCCAATTTGGTGTTGTAATATTTGGGTATCAGTAAAATTTGGGTCTTCTTTCTTCGAGGCCTAGTATTTGCACAATCAAAGAATCAATACAGGAAGAATGATTCCCCCTTTTTATTGTTTGACATCCTACTATGTGATATTATTTAGATGAATTCTTATTTGATTGAACACTATATTTCTTTTAACGAAGTGTGAGTTGTTTGTAAATTATTATTGTCATAGAACACTAGTTGGACTTCATTACTTTACAGATAAATATTAGTATAATTTTTTTATTAAAATTGTGAAAATGTTAAATATTTAGTATATGTATTATGCATTTCATTTTCTTAGTATAGTTTTCTAAAATAAAATTGTGAAAATATTATATATGCATTTAATTATTTTGAACTATAATTTTCTAATTGAAAATGTGAAAATTTACAATTAATGATGTGTACATATGTATTTTATTTTTTCTTAATTAATTTTATATAACAGTAAATATACATGTTGTTATTAGCATGTGCCAAGGATTTAATTAAGTAATGAATTTTGTAAAAAAATCCTCACAATTAATGTAAATAATATTAATAGATAATATCATTTTCATTTATTTTTTCCCTTAATACCAAACAAAAATTACATTTTTCAGGAATCCATTTGTTTTTCCCTCTCCTTTTCCTCAACAACCAAACAATATTGGGATTTTAGTTTTCTTTGTTTTTCCTTTCCTTTTTCTTTTCATTTTCCTTGTCATTTTCCAAGATCCAAACATAGTCTTATATTCCTAAAAAAATTTATCCTTTTTGTCAAATATAAGGGGAGGTTTTTGTCTTTTTAATAAATCATAGGGGTGATTTGTAGAATTTTTGAAATCTCAGTGCACGTATCTGAAAATTTTAAAACATTAGGAAATATCTTTATCTTTTTGTCCAATCTCAAGAAAGGGTCAATGTTTTTTACTCTAGAATTTAAAGTTAGTTTATAAAAAATAGTTATACATATACATATAATATATACACACACACACACACACACACACACACACACATTTAGCTTAGTTGTCTAAACTCATGTTTTAGGTTTTCAAGATTTGTATTAAAAAAGATAAAGAACAAAGGATTTTCTAGTTGAGGAAAGTAATTTCATTTTTTATTTTTAGATATTTAGATAATAAGAAATCAGAAATCTAGAAAGTAATAAAAATAAACTTTTCAACTTTGCTACACTAATTTAGAAATTTTTTAAAAAAATGTGAGATTTTAATAGTTATTTAAAAAATAGGTAATGAAAACAAAATTATTTTCTACAAAAAGTTTCAAAATTTATTATTTTTTATACAAATAATAAAAAATAGAAAAATATGCTAAATTTTTATGATTCTTTTGAAAATTAAAAATGGATTAAAACTTAAAACTATTTTGTACAACTATACTGGTTCTAAACTTATTTAATGAAAATTAAAATAAATTAGCATTGACATTGAGTGTGTTTGGGTTCAGATTCATGAGATTGTCTCTGTGAGAGATGTCATAGGCTAGATAAGGATAATTAGTCGTAACTATCACATAAAATAGACCCGGGAAATTATAAAAGGTGAAATTATGGGGAATCAAGAATGGAGAAAATAAATAGGATGTGTTAGATTTTGGGAGCTGAAATAAAAAGATTGATGGACCAATTTAATAATTTGATGGGGGACTTTAATCAAATTCTCAATTTTGAAGACAAGCTCAGCAAAGAATTTATAGGAAATCAAGATAGGTTTTCAAATAATCTTAGCTCTTGATGGGTATGGGGTTCATTTAGATTTACAGGGACAAAGATATGCATGGTATAGGTTTATGTTTGTTCACAAAATATATATTTATTTTTGTGGATAAGATGAAATATAATGAGCAATTTAAAAATAAAGGTAATGACTATTCTTATGTATTTCTTATTATTTCAATCAATATATAAAAAACCAGAAATGGATATTCCAATAGTAAAATTTATTTTTTATTATGAATTCATAAAAAAAAGTTTACCATTCCTATTTATTTTATGGGGACTATATATATAACTAATTTATTCTTAAGAATAGATATTCTGCAAATCAAACATAATCTTAGAAATTTAATAAAGCATAATTGAGAATATATCCAACAATCACCTTGAATCACTATCAAATTATGTTATTTGTCAGCAACAAAAGAAGCTTGAGGAGATCAAGAGCATTCAAATTTGAACAGCATTGGCCAGCAAATGAAAAGTTTGAAATTCAATTCTCGCCATCCCCATTCTTTCAATTAAAATGAAACTTCAATACAAACAACTCAAACTTTCAAACAAATTAGTGCATTGACACTAACAAACAAAAAAAAGCACAAGATAAATAACTCAAATTAAGCTTGAGATGACAACATTTTGCATGGAAACTCTTCTAATTTCAATTAATCCATGATGCTAGACTTCAACCGAGATTGAGTATCAGGAATTTTCCATTAAATTGAAAATTTATTAAGTAAACTGAGCCTACCACGTCATCCTTAAATCAACCCAATAAAGTAGTATTTGTTTCAAAAAGAAATTTAACTATGACTTTCTCATTGGCCTAGTGTGTAAGTTGTCACTACTTTACTAGTTAGTTTATGAATGACGTGATAGACTTAATCTACTAAATATTTTCTCATCTTCTAAGAAGATTTCCAGATACAATCTCGGGATGACTATTATTTTCCTTAATTAATTGTTGAGCACACTTTGCGAATTTCACCATTTGATCCTGTCTTCACACCAATGTTACTCATCTTCACCATGGACCTTCCAAACTCCACATTGAAGGTTAACCCAAGCAAGCCCCCTGCCCCTAGGAATCGCTGGACCAAAGGCTTGGTGGAGTTATCAGTCCATAACTTCTGATCGGATTCGAGTATTCCTCGACCATTCTTCAAGTTTGAGAAGAAAGATGTGTCGAACACACCGGAGCTGCCGGTGTCGAGTCCGACACGCCTTGTCCCGTCACCGTTTGCAGGACATAGGGCCCGTAGTTGAGGAAGGAAATTTGATTTGATGGAAGGATCAGCCCCATTGCTAGTTGTGTTGGTGAAGTTGTACAACCTATACCTAAAGAATTGGCAAGCTGAAGTTCCAATGGTATGTCCTCCTAAAAATAAATATGAAACAGAAGAGAAGAGAAGAGGTCATTTGATAAATTAAGTAAATGTTAAAAGAACTAATAGATATTAAATGATATCTTATTAAATGTGCGTATATCAATTGGAATCCTATAATAGAACAGGAGGCAGCCTATCTCGATTTCGTTTTTTTCACCGTTATCAAGATTTGAACTTGAAACCTCCAATAAAAAATGTCTCAAACTTTGATCATTGAACAGATGTCTCCTAAGAGACGACTCTTTATCTTACTTCTAATTGATGAACATGCTTTATCATTATGATCATGCATCCAACTATATAGGGTAAATTCACAAATTGTGCTACAACTCACCAACAAGGGTTACAAGGTCTTGAGTACTGAGGCCCAATGCTGCAAACTTCTGCTTTTGCACATCAACAGATTCAGTAAACCCTGGCAAATTGGCAGTGTTAGAAGCCAATGAAACTCGACCATCCCTTCGTCCAGTTGGCACTGCCCAAGTTGGTCCATTAGTCTGCAACCATATACAATTTCATGTAAGTTTGCAAGCTAGTGCACACGAAATAAAGATGAGAAAATATTAGGTACATCGGGTGTACCATTTACTATTTTAATACTACAATTTTGTTGTCACTATTTTTAAATATTCTAAAAATATTACGATAACGTTTAAACTTCAATCAAAAAATTTACTAAACCATTCATTGTTAAACAACTTATAGTGATTCATAATATGATAGTGATTTTAAAGACTTATGTAATAAATTTAAGTGATTAATTAAAATAGGCAAAAGTAAAGTTATATAAATTAATTGTAAATTTAAAAATAATATGCAAGCATACCAGGTTATTCCAAGGTTCACTGGGGTGGGTGGAGTACCAATATATATGATAAATTATACAAGTGACCTCCCCCTCTACGTTTCTGTGTCTGTTTCCTTAATTATACACTTACTGAAATTATATAGGAGAACTCCCCCTCCACGTGTCAGTGTCACATACTAACATTAAGGAAACCATGTATAATTTCTCAATATATAGCAACAATCAATTATAAAATAGAGTTTCATTTAAGTGATAAGTTATTAGAAATACCGACACTAGATTTATTATGATTTTGCCATATGTATATATTTGACTAACTTAAACAAATTTTCTATACATGATAAAATCATACTAGATTGGTATATACACCCAGTGTATTTATATAATATCTTTTCCATTTAAGCTCTCAAACCTTGTATCGCCAGTGTGTACCCCACGCTTGTGTGTACTTGGAAAATTCTCGAGATACAAGTCCTGAGAGATCGAGCATTTTCATACGAAATTAATTATATGTACACATGCACGTTTGTATGTATATACATAATTACCAGAACTACAGAGTCGCGTGCCGCAAGGGCTACAATATCAGCACACGAGACAACGCCAGGACAAATTGTTTCGAGTTGGGTTTTGGCGTCATTGATGACTTCGTAACCCCTCAAGTTGAGGTTGGGTGGCGCTGTTTTCTCTGTGGAGGGTCCGTCAATGAGAATGGAGGCATCGCAGCCCTGAACAAAGCAGTCATGGAAGTGCATCCGAAGCAATCCTGGAGCGATTGAGGGGTCCGACCGGAAGTGAGTCCTCACAGTTGCTCGGACGATGGATTCGGCTCGAGGGCAGGAACGCCCGTAGAACCCTACTCGGGTTCCCTGCCCACGAGCCCCGGTGGCCGCCATGGCCACCACCACCACGCAAACCACCATTGCCATGCATGCTTTCTTGGAGAAACTTAAACCAGCTGCCTCCATCGAAGAAGAAGGAGAGAAGAATTGGTTCTTGGGAACTTGAAGATTAGCTTTTGGTGAGTACGTAAGAGAAGTGAGTTGGAGTGTATATATACACACACAGGGCGCATGCAAGATCAGTACGTGAAGTCAAACGTAGGACTCAGTCTCTCTCTCTCTCTCTGTGAATGCGCTCAATTGGTTTCACCTTTGCATCTGTAGTTTGCATAGTGGTGGTGATATATTATTATCTCTTTCTTTTTGACTTTGCACCCATGAATAATTACTTCTTTTTCCACCGCCATGATGAGTGGATGTTTTGGAGATGAACATGAGCTGGGAATTGATCTAAAACGAGTTGGGTTTTGGCGTGAACTAATTTATTCCATCATGGCGTCAAGTTGGAGAATGCAAAAGGCTTAAATATCTCCTTCTGACTTTCATATATAGGTATATATATTTTTGTAAACTTAAATGAGGCAAGTGGAGTAGAAAGAATGAGACAATGGCTTAAATTAAGCCACCCTAGCTAAGGTATGCTTGGAAAGAATTTTTGAAGGTTGGAGTTAATATTTTAATTCTATATTGAAAACTCTTGATTAGCATGATGAATTGCTAAATGTCAAATACTTTAAAAAATGTTTATTTAATACGTGATGATTTATTACTAAGAGATATGTAAAATTATTTGTTGATTTATTAGTTGTGCATACATAGTAGGGGCGTAAGTGAGTTAAGTTTACTAGCGAACTATTCAAACTCGACTCATTCCCTAACTCAATTCGACTCGATTCTACTTGAGTTCGAGCTGTCCGAATATTTTGACGAGTTGAGTTCAAGCTTAATAATAGTCCTCAAGTCAAGTTTCGAGTCTAACGGAGCTTTTTAATTTTAACATTTTTATATTATATATGTCATATAATATATATCTTATAAATATATTTAATATTATACGTACATTATATTTATTTATGTGTGTATTTAATACTAATACTAATTTATATTCGATCTGAACTCAAGTTTTATGTACTTATAGGGAGTTCGAGTTAAATTTTAAGTTTAACATTTTCAAGTCGAGTCAAGTTTGAGTATTTTACTGTGTTGACTCGATTCGACTTGAATGCACCCTAATACATAATGTCCACTCTTTATATAATTCATTGGTCTCACAATTTTTTTGTCTTGAATGGGCTGAGCTCTCACCCTATAAGCATGAGATTTTATTGACTCTCCAACCAATGTGAGATTTTCCTGCCCCTTTTGTATAATGTATACATCATCAAGTCATAAAAATTAGTGAAATCCTAATTAAAAATAAATTTTTAGTGAAAGCATCATATAACTTTGTATCCATTGTCACTGTTAGGTTAGATTTGGGAGCATAAAATTCAAAATTTTTAAGACAAATGTATTATAAATTAATTATATTGATTTTTCTTATAAATCTATACAAATTTAATTTTCAATATTAAAATTTATATTTTCAAATACTATATAACAATTGTAGCAATCATTTTAAATGCATATATTACAACAACTACTTATCATAATAGTAATAACAACACCAATCACAATTAGGTAGTATGGCTGATCGACCGAAATATAAAACGAGCCTCACGTAAAAGTGTAAAATAGGATGTATTAGGATTTTAAGTTTTAAAAAAGAGCAGGAAGCCGCATGCAAAAGCTTCATTTTGTGCCACAACCTTGTGCACCATTTCAAGAAAAATTAGTTGGGAAAATTGGAGGTTGAAGTTTGAGCAATGAATTGTGAGGTGAAACTTAGTTAAGTGGGACAAGAGATGGGACCAAATCCAAAATTGACATTTTATGAGTCTGTCAACTTGGTGAAAAAAAGTTTGCAAAAGTTGACCCTTTCTTTTGTTGGAAAAGTTGACTCCATTTGATAGAAGTGGAAAAGTCAAATGCGTCTCTCTCTCTCTCTATATATAATTGGCAACTAAAATTTTTGTTTAATTTAATATTTGGCCTAGGAGGAACTCTTTAAAGCCTATTTGGAGCTTAAATATTTGGGAGAAAGGAGAAAAATATGAGGTTATTTTTTTTTAATGTTTAATTATCAAGAAAAATGGCTAAAACTATATATCATGTTTGATTTGCTAAAGGAATGAGAGTAGAAAAGGAATGAAATGAAAATTTGAATGAAAAATATGACAAAATCAAGTTATTAATACAATTCTATTACACTCTATTTTACTCCATGTAGTAAAGGTGTACCAAATCAATCAATAAAAATTTAATTTTATACATTCCCACCTTTAATTTTCTTAATTTTAGATCATTATTCAAAAAAATATATATTTTAATAGTATTTCATATAAAGGAAAAAAAATATAACAGAAAATAAAATCATGGGCAAAAGATACTAACCTCCCCTCAAGTTTGCCAAAAAGATAATGACTTAAAGTCTCAAGGACCTCCACTGAAGTTTATCAAAATGACACAAATCTCTTCTTATATTTCGAAAAAAAAAAAAGTTTTTTGAGAGAAGATCTATGTCCTTTTGGTAAACTTTAGGGGAAGTATATGACATTTTTGAAACCTCAGGGAAGGTCTCAGGGGAGGTCTATGACATTTTTAAAACCTCAAGGGTGGTATCTATCTTTTTACCAAACCTCAGGGAGGTGAGTGTCTTTTGTCCTAAATTATTTATCCAAAAGGACCCTAATAGATCCAACTATTCATTTATTATGAGTAGAAATCTAGGTTGACCGAAGCCTTTTAGATCTTTATCTCATTATCAAACTTAGGGGTCGACTGATTACACGACTAGCACCGAGTATATGATTTATTAATTATTAATTTGAGGCATACCACATATTTTAAAAATATGATGGTTATAATATAAAGATTTTTATGTCTTATAAAAGAAAGGGTGTTTTCATCATAAAATAAATTATTGATGTAATAAATTTTATAAATTTGTAACACAGAAAAATGGTGTGTAACTATTTCCAAAATAGATTTTACTACTCAAATATCAATTTTGATTCCATGTTGAATAGAATGACAAAGGCTTGCATGCTTGACTTTCTTCAAATTACTATAGAAATACAATTTTCATTATACTCCATTCTATTACATTTTATTATTAGGAATAAACATTCTATAAACCAAATGTAGCCAAAGTGTATCCTATTAATCACTTTCTTAAAACTTAAAACTTACCCTTCTTATATGAGATTTAAACCTAAAAACTCTAACCTACACTTGAAATTTTGGATTTAAAATCTTAAATTTGAATAAAATTTAATGTAAATTTATATTAAATTTCATCCAAAAAATCTAATACTTAAAATTTATACTAATAACGACGACTTAAAAAGGCTCATGCAAATCAAATGACCATCAAACTTTGGGCATAAGTAACAAAATTAACAGTATAACATTCATTATGATCTGTTATGATTGATATGCATGTACAGTCAAATGTTTTCCAAAATTTAATTTAGGTTTCTCATTGTATGCATGTCGCTAGTATTAATTTTTACTCCTGCAAATGATTCAAGAATGTACTCAAATTTTTTATAAATTCAAATCAATATGTGAACTAGTTAATGTTCGGAGAATTCTCATGAGGGCTTGATACATTTAGGTGAATACCAAATTGACTCAAAAGGTTAAACTTGCTAGAATTTAGTATTAACCATGTAAATAAGCACCCATCACCCTCTTTATGTGAGACAAACTCACGAGTAAAATTTTCAACAAAACTCTATATTGTGTTTGCGAGCATAAAATTCAAGTATGAATATGGATGGGTTTAGACAATTTAATTTAATTCGTATTATTTTTTGTTTATATTCATACAAATTTAAATACAAGACATTTTCTAAACATAGAATTAGTGCCCAAAAAAGTGGTTAGTAAAACAATTCTACATGGCTTTGAAATTGAAAGCCGTATCACCAATTTTTTTTTTTTTTTCAAATCAGGGGAGCCATTGAAGGGGTCCATTTGAAGCTCATAAGAGATCCTCCAAGAGCGCCTTTGGTTCTTTTAACGGTCCTAGAATTCTGACCACAATTCTGAGGGCAGCTTTCTTACCTCTGCCCCAGGCAAATCCGATCTTTCTTATCAAACAGTACATAGGATTTCCGTCGACCTAACAATTTTAGGTCCATGGACCAAAAAATTTATAAATCTGAAAAGCTTCGCACCCTAATTGGTCAGGCATGCAGCCTCCACCTCATTATGCAATGTGCTTCTGTAGAGCTCCCATCAAACCAGCCGGGCAATCTCTGCATTTAAGTCGCCATGTAATGTTTGATTCGAATTCCATATTCAAGATACAGACCAGTAAGTGATTTTCAGCATTGCTCAATCACCGACCCACCCACACTATTGACCAGAGGATCGACGTTGATCATAGAAATATCCTTTCCACGGCATACGAAAGTATACTGATGCAAATATCCTTTCTTCGCTAATAGAAAATACAAAAAAGATGAGATAACATAGAACACAATTTATAGCAATTAAAGCTGCATAAGAAATTGGAAAAGAAAATAATAAAACATGGATCTCTATTATATTAACCCATTTTAATTTATATACAACTGAGGCAGCAGATGTTTTGAGACAGAACACGGAAACAGGAAAAACAAGCCAAGCAACAGCCTAAGATGTAGAAACAAAACCAATACTATGGTCACTTCTAAGGAAAGGGAGACGGGTGATACCAATGTGGTAAGCCATATCCACTGGGGCTAGAAACACGCCTCTCGTAATAAGGGTAAAACGGAATAGACCGGTTGAAGCCAGTCATTTGTGGTCCATCTAATGGAAAATGCCCACCACTCGAATTGGCAGCAAGGTGCGGGTCAATTCCATCCAAATTGAACTGCCCTGTGCTCCCATTTGCAGCCCTACAAAATCCTTGCTGCCTAGCTGATGAACTTCGATGCCTGGAAGATGGTCTTGCATATGCAGTGAAGGGATTTGACCCTGTCGGTCCAAAAGGTACAGCAGATGAAATCTTATGCTGGGGAACAGGGGTGGGGTCTGCCAAATTAAGATGCCCACGCGATGCACTCAAATGTGGTGAGCCTTGATTATAAAACCCATAGGAGGCAGGCTGATCAGGTGGCTGTATTGGGTGAACAAGTGAATTGACATTAACATCTTTCGCAACTTCTGGTGAGACAGCTGTTCTGGGGCGCTTATTTTTACCCTGCTGTTCTACTTTATCCTTGCTTGCATGAACTCTGGCTTTACGTGCCTTCTTTCCTTTCCTTTTCAGCATCTCAATTTCCTCTTCAAATTTTTTGGATGGGTATTCTGATTCAAGCTTGTAGAGTTGAATGCAATGGACGATGACTCTCAGAGCAGCTATTTCTACATTATCTGCTTCAACCTGCAAGGAAGTTTGATTAAAAGAGGAAACAAAGAAGCACCTCTTCTCTAGCAGGAAGTTTGAGAAAGAAGGTAAAGATGGGAAACAAAGAACCACGCCCCACCCCCAAAAACAAGCACCCCACTGACACACATCAAGAGATAAAGGATGGCAATTACAGTTAATTTAGGATGCAGAAATGACTCAGCAGAACATGGAAATACCTTTGCGTCAACTGAGTTTTTTCCCTTCTCGCGAATTTCCCTGGCTACTTTCCTTGAATATTTCAGGTGTGCTTTCAGAAGGTGTCCTGGCTGAAACTTACCAGTCATTCCAAATGAATAAATAAATTTAAGAGCCCCAACCAACTGATTCTTCTTTACGAGCTTCGTAATAAAATCTGTTACATGTGAAGAGAAAGAACAAGACACGTCAACTGCCTCAAGTGACTGCCTGACGACAAAACCGCCATTTTCACTAAATCCAACAAGAAAAGGGACTCTAATTAAAACATACATAAGGGCATAGACAATAGACATGCAAGAATTTTTCTTCCAGATAGGGGCACAAAAAATGGGGGAGAGAAATTCAATAAAATTAAAAGAAAATTAAGCCAGAATATGCATAATATCTTTCCAAACAAAAGAAACAAGGACACTTTTTAATGTTAAAAGTTAATACTTTTATGCCCTAACTTTTTTCATAGAATAGTATTTATTGTTTCCTCCTGGGATTATATTTCTGGACTTTCAGAAGAGGGCTTCACTAAGTTCTTGCATGTTTGGAAAGCTTTGTTGAAAGGATTTTTAACATTAAAAAGTAAAATTCTTATGCTCCAACCATCCTAAGGTAATATTTGGGAACATGAATTTTAAGCCTTGGATTTGGATTTGTGTAGATCTGGACAAAACAGAATATAAAATTGTATAGAGTTCCTTCAAAATCTATACAAATACAAATCCAAAGCACTGTGCTTTAGGAATAGAATGGTCTTTCTTGCTTCCGCGAGAGTTTATACTACTGAAGTTTTCTAAAGAGGGTGCTCCACTGACTAGCATCATGTTGGAAAGCTTTGTTGCACAATGCATTCCCTTACACATATTTTCAGTCTTGCTATTTTCCTTTCCCCTTCTTTTCTTTTGCTTTATTGAGAGGATGATTATCATCCTAGCATCTCTTTTTCTCTCATGAAAGTTTTCCTTTTTTTTCATTTAAAACAAAAATATTACTCAAAACTGCCAATGAGTGTTCATATCTTGAAAACTTTGCACAATCATTTCATTGTTTTTTGAGTTTGGCAAGCACATCAGAATCTCAGTATCGCTTCCACATTTTTTGAGGCAAAGAGATGAATGCAAACTACGCTTTAAATTTTAGTAAAATGAAAAACTCCCCATTTCTCAATGATTAGTAGAGATAGCTGCCCATGAAGATTCAAATCCCACATCCATAATTTAATAGGGACACATCTTGAACGCCTAAGGTCCATTTAGGCTAAAAGTAACTCAGGCTAGCACCTTTGGTTGTGGACACCCAAGGTTACACTACACCCACAAGCTACTATGTAAATCTGCCTCAGAATATACACCAACTAAAAAATGCCTTCCTAATCATGAAATCTGGAAGTATCTTCTATAAATGGAACTTTTTCCCAGGAAAGACGACTGAGAACAACTAGGGGAAAGTCAAGGAAAATTCATTAGGTTTGAGGAAGAAACTGGGTCAGAAGTCAAATTAAGCTTGAAATTAAAGATTTAAATCTGGTCTGGAGGTAATTAAATCAAAAGAGCAAAGATAAGATAGCACAAAACAATTAGCATGATACTAATAGGTTCAATACTAGAAGAAGAAAGTCTCACACTTTCTATTGTTTAAGGCTTTGCAGCAAATGTGTATAATTTTTCATTACTGCTGCAGAGAAAATCAGTTTAGAGACTGTTAAGGGTTCATATGCGTTGTTGGCCCACAACCTAACATCTTATGCTTTTAGGTAAAGTGGCTGCTTAATAAGGATATCAGCACCACGCTTGTCAAGAGGCCCCTGTTTCTAGTTTTGTTGCCTGTATTCCATGAATGGTTGTTAAAACAGTATCTTAAGGCTTGACATGGATCATTACTCTATATCCTAACAACTTAATCTTTTGGGTAAAGGCTGTTACAGAGATCATATATATGCCAATGTAGCTTACCATTGAAAATAATTGAACCCAATCGTCAAAAGAATCAAAACTAGACTGATCTTGACCATACAAAATGAGTTAGATAAAATAAAATAAAAAATTCAGAAATAACTGAAAACAAATACTCAAAATACCCTAAACATAAGTCCCATAGCAAAACAAAAACAACCCAAATACCCTTGTGATTGTACCAGTACAGTAATCGTGAACAGTTATCTGCCATAGTACAGTGAATAATGTATAAACATGTCATTCAATTCAATTCTCAAATGAACCTATGCGATTCTTCCACCAAATCAAATATTTTGGAAGATGAATTCAGGCTTTCTTTTGCTTCTTTTAACCTAACTGCATCGCTCTCCACTAATTGGAGAAAACTCATCCTCAAGTTTTGAAGTGCACTAGAATTGAATGCCTTCATTTCTTAGATTGCATAACCATAGCACATTATGGGACGACCAATGTTGATGCCTCTTCACGTCCTTAATAGGTGGTTGCTTGGCCACCATGCTATTTAATTTCTCAGGAATTACAAACTCATTGATAGGAACATGACTTCCAGGAAGCAAGTCAGCTATAAGCTTTGAATCATGAACTATAGCAATGAGCTGACTTCAATTTCTTGAAAACATTGACTGGACAAAGGGTTTTATTGATCTAGCCTTTTCTTTTCCAAGACAACAAAAGTGGCCGTGAGGAATGCATAGGACAATAACAGGCTTACAAATCACTGAGTCATTGATTCCTTGCTACTCAATAGTGTCCATAGCTTCCATTTTTTAACTTTCCAGCAAGCTGTTTAGAACCCTCTGCGCCTGGCACAGGTTATTCAACAAGCAGTTTACAATCATCTAATTGATTTTCCTGCTGCCTAGGCTTTTCAGCATTCATTTGGCTTCCTACTTGCAGTTTTTGCAACACAGTACCCTGTGTATGATATTCAACTTTCTGATTTGCCTTCTGTTCTCCGATCCTTATCAAACCAATTGTGGAATGTAAACCTCCTTGAGATGTAGCAGACTTAGTAAATTTGGAGACACTATGGTGGCAAAATATTTTATTTTTCAAGTTGCTCAGAAATTACATTCTTACAATGGTCTGAACTTCCAATTTGTTACTCTGGTTGATCTTGCCACAAAATTGGCACTGCAGCTCGTTGTTTAAAAATTTGAATGCTTCCTGAGTTATGACAGTTTTGCCTGTCCCAATGGATTTTTCTACTAGTTTCATAAACTGTACCCTTTGCCATAAAGGCTTCACTGCTTGTTCTTTAAGCTTTTCTGATTGCATGTTTGCCTTCTTAGCTTTTCTTAGAAACTTTGATGGCTGACTGGGGCCAAGAAACAGTTTTCTGGATAAGGTTACCAGCTGTTATAAACTTATGTAATTTCTACCACAACAACCAGCCCAATAGCATGTTCCAATTCAACTATTTGTCTCCAAACATTTCCCATATTTCACGTCTGAGACCATTCCTAAATTACCCCACAAATGATGGTTGATTCTTCAAATATTTTTAGCATAATCAACAACTGTCAATTTACTATGTTGAAAACTATAGAGTGCATTGAATCTTTATTCACTACCTCAATCCAAGTTAATCCAGATCTATCCCACCACTCCTACTGCCATTTGGCATTGACTAGCTCAATCCTTCTTAATGATGCGTACTGTGGCTTACGTTGCAAGTGCGCAAACCATATTAATCACCTTCCCTTATTTTATCTTCTACAAGTGCTATGTCTTGGTTACAATGGATGGTTCATTCCTCACTTTTATCTTCTAGAGATACATGGCTCACCTAAGTATCCACCCTAACATTCACATTACAACAACTTATACCTTTTCAAATATGTTGCTTGGTTATCCAACATTTTGATCCGTGTAGCATAGTTGGTGTTATATTCATTCTATAGAACTTTCTTTGTAATATTAATTGTCATTGTTTTAAATGGCATAAGAGTAGACGTAAGGCGAGGTTTCTAATCCTTAAGAGGCGAGTTGTAAGCCTTCAAATGTTGAGGCATAAGCCTGTTGAGAATTTTATTTTCAAATAAAAAATTATAAATAAATTACATATATTTTTATAAATAAATAAAAATAAGAAAATTACAATCATATGTATAAAAAAATCAAATATAATTTGAAAACTACTAATTGGCCATTCAAAAAATACTATCTTGAATTCATTAAGTAAATCATGCTAAAAGATAACTATAGCATTACAAAGCTCATATTATTTTCATGATCTAGGCTGCAACTCCCAATTATATCGGAAAGGTTGAGAATCATGAGTGTCTAGAAATCAACTCTGACATTCCTATCATATGCATGTAGTTAAATTTCTGGCCAAATCTAACTCAAAATTCATGCATCCAAGATATGTAACCCTTAAATAAAAAGGTGTACAAGGCATTCTTTTTTGCAAATGCATAAGCCTCAATGTGCAATATGTTGGCCTTTGGAATTGCTATTTTGGACTGATCCTCAAGGCATTTTAGGCACTCCCTTAAATAAAAAGGTGTACAAGGCATTCTGTTTTGCAAATGCATAAGCCTCAATGTGCAATATGTTGGCCTTTGGAATTGCTATTTTGGACTGATCCTCGAGGCATTTTAGGCACTCCACGTCTTGAGGCGAACCTCGATTGAGCCCTTTAAAACAATGTTATAGATATTCTACGATGAAGAAACATGCCTAAAGCACTTCTTGATTTTACTTGATGCACTTCAATTCTACGCATTACATCATTTTTCATTCTCCTCCAACTTGCCTAAAATAGATCCTAGATATCAAAACTACTAGTGCTAAGAATTTATTGAACATCAAAGTTTAATATTTCCTCCACAATTCCTCCTAAATTGACAAATCACATTTCATGTATTTTAATCTTATACCTACTCATCTAAAAACCTCTAGATTCTAAAAGTGCACCTTCATAATACCAACTTCAACTCCACCTTGAAGGATTTTTGAACTATAACATTTAGAGGTTTTGGAAAAGGAAGGATAGGAAAGCCTTGGTCGATGCACTCTTATGGTTGTTATTGGTGTGTCTGGTTGGAGAGAAACGCCAGAATTTTCAAAGGGGTGATTACTGCTAATAACTTGCTTTGGAGTAGAGTGGTTAATCTTGTACCATGTGGGTGTCGACTAATGGATTTTTCCTCATGTTTCTTTGGAAGACCTGCAGCAAGACTGGTTGGCTCTGCTTCATTGAGTAGATTTTCAGATTATGATGAATTTTTGTTCTCTCTTTCTTTTTTTCTGATGTACATTCCTCTCTCCTCTAATAAATTTCTTTGTTCATCCAAAAAAAAAAAAATCCAACTTCAACTCTACTCCACCTCTAGTTCCATCAATCAAGAGAAATGTTAGAGAGGCATAGGATATAGGTGTTAATTAAGTGCGTGTAGGTATTTTTTGTCATATTAATTTTATTAAATGACAAAGTTTCAGGCGGTGGAGGATGTAGGAAAGGGAAGGGTATTGTGTTTAAGAGGGGGGATTTTGACAAGGCTTAATATCAAATTAGTGGGAATATTTGGGTAAGATTTTTTGAAAATACGTTGCTTAAAAGCGGAATCTTGAATGGGGGTGTTTATCTAATACATTTTTTTTCATGATAATTAATAGAGGACTCTAGTTTAGGGCTTAGAGAGATTTTGACAAGGGAATTTGTTGTCTCCATTCTTCTACGTTCTTGTTGTACGCACTTTAAGAAGATAGCTAGACAAGGCTGTCCTGTGGGTGGGCTTGTGAGGGGGTGTAAAGTGGGTAGTAACAGAATGGTTTGATATGTCCTCTCTTTTGAGAAGGTTTTTTCATTATATAGGCAAGACTGCCAGTTATACAAGGAAACTTAAATCTGTACATCCTAATTACACAGAGTGATCTTAGGAAGCTATATATGGTAGGCCAACTAATTTACATAAAGTGATTTTAGGAAGCTATACATGGTAAAATCTCCTCTCCTATTTATGAAAGTATATACAGCCTAGATTAATAGATATTAACAAAGCATAATTTATGGTCTTCTATTGACATCCCCCCTCAAATTCATGCAGGTTATCCATAATGAAGGATTTTTTAGAAGAAGAATAACCATTCTTATTGAATTTCAAGAGAGACGATTTCAAGATAAATAATAGAGGAAGGCCACAAAATCAGCTAATCAAATCAGCAGATCTTTAGGCTAGAAAACAGGAAACTAAAACTACTAGAATCTGAAATAGTAATTTCAGACTTTATTCAAAAAAATAGAATTTCCTAATTTATTCCCTAGAAATCCAACACCCCCCCCCCCCCCGCCCCCCCCCCTCAAGTTGGAGCGTGCCCAACTTGCTTACAAAGAGCTCAAAACTAGGCCTGAAAAGTCCTTTGGTGAAGATATCGGTTATTTTTAGAGTAGCAGGAACAAAAGGCATTCAAACAGACTATCAATATTATCTTTTATGAAGTGTCTTCTCTACATGCTTTGTGCGATCATGTTGTACTGGATTTTGAGCAATACTTATGGCAGCTTTGTTGTCACAATACAACTTCATTGGCATGTTCCCCGGCATCCACAGCTCTTCAAGAATTCTCTTCAGCCATAGCATCTCACAAACTTCGTTAGCCACAGCCCTATTGAAGGATTTTTTTAGAAGAAGAATAACCATTCTTATTGAATTTCAGGAGACACGATTACAGGATAAATAGTAGAGGAAGGCCACCAAATTAGGAAGACCACAAAATCAGCAAATCAAATCAGCAGATCCCTAGGCTAGAAAACAGGAAACTGAAACTACTAGAAACAAAAATAGTAATTTCAGATTTAAAAAAATAGAATTTCTTAATTTATTCCCTAGAAATCTGACACCCCCCTCAAGTTGGAATGTAGATATTTATCATGCCCAACTTGCTTACAAAGAGCTCAAAACAAGGACTGAAAAGTCCTTTGGTAAAGATATCGGCTGTTTGTTGAGTAGTAGGAACAAAAGGCATGCAAACAGCTCCACTATCAATCTTCTCTTTTATGAACTGTCAATCAATCTCTACATGCTTCGTGCGATCATGTTGTACTGGATTTTGAGCAATACTTATGGCAGCTTTGTTAATAGAACTTCAATGGCATGTTCACCAGCATCCGCAGCTCTTCAAGAATTCTCTTCAGCCATAGCATCTCACAAACTCCATTAGCCATAGCCATATATTCGGCCTCAACACTACTTCTTGCAACCACATTCTGTTTCTTGCTTCGCCATGTGACCATATTTCCCCAAACATAAGTACAGTATCCTGACGTGGATCTCCTATCAATTAACTGAGTCTGCCCAATCTGCATCAATGTCAGCCTCTATATTTTGCTATGTGGTCTTCTAGAAAAGTAAACCCTTGCTTGGTGTACTCTTCAAGTATCTGAGAATCCGATAAACTGCTTCAAGATGTTTCTTGTAGGGTGAATGCATAAACTGGCTCACCAAACTCACATAAAAAGCAATATCGGGCCGTGTATGTGATAAGTAAATTAACTTTCCCACCAACTATTGATACCGAGTTGTATTCACAGGATCACCCTCCTTGCCATCTCCAAGTTTCTAATTGGGATCTATTGGAGTATCTGTTGGCCTACAACCGCTCATCCTAGTATCCTTAAGGAGGTCAAGGACATATTTCCGTTGGGAGACAACAATCCCTTTCTTTGACTGAGCAACCTCCATTCCAAGGAAATACCTCAGAAATCCTAAGTCCTTAATCTCAAATGTTGAAGAGAGGGAAGTCTTTAATCGGTTCATCTCAAGTACGTAATTTCCAATGATAATTATATTGTCCACATACACAATCAGTATCGCTACCTTCCCACCCTGTGAATGTCTTATAAACATTGCATGATCACCTTGCCCTTGAGTATACCCCTTACTTCTAACAAACTAAGTGAAT